>NW_026067912.1:2955120-2962262 GCF_014885135.2 Alexandromys fortis | reverse complement strand
TCTCTCTCTCTCTCCATAATAGGAGGGAGGGAAAGGAATCACTAGTATTTTCACCCTTATAACCTGACTTAATCTCAACTCCCTGGAGGTTCTGTCCCTAAATTCAAACACGTTAACGGTTAGGACTTCAATGTACAAGTTTGGGGTGGAGGCGAGTCTATTCATAATGGACACCCACAGGAGAAGCACAAACAGGTTTAATTTGGTCAAATATGGAAGCTTGGAAGGAAGGACATTTAAGCTCAGGCTTCAGATAACAAGGAGTAAAATTGTCACCTGCAGGAACATGGGTGATCCGGAGAACACCGTAGTAACATAAGCCAGACTCAGGAAGGATGAAAGTGTCATGCTTTCTCTCAAATGCAGGGTCTAAGTTTCTCTTCTGAATGTGTGAGAGTAGAAAGGGAAGAGAGAGGGGGAAGGATGGTGGTGGATCAAAGCAGGCAAAAGAGCCATGACTGTAATCATGTATGAAAATGTACAATGAGCTCCATTGTTTTGCACGAAGAATGTTTGCTAATAAGAAATGCCACAAACCTTGGCAGGAGAGATGGTTCCACAGGCTAAAGCTCTTGCAGAGGACCTCGGTTCTGTTCCCAGCTCCCACATAGCACTCTCAGCCATCTGTAAATTTAGTCCCAGGGGACCTGACGCCCTCTTCAGGGCTCTGGCGGCACACAGACAAAACACCCATACACATTTTTAAAAATGACTGAGAAAGAAAGAGGAGGGGCAATTGCCTAGAGAGAGATGGCAGAGGCGGGGAAGACCAGAGGAGTCTCTTCAGAGAGCGGCCTCCAGGGCTATCTTCCCAGCAGCCTCTGAGGAACAAAAGAAAGGCCTGGCTTTTTATAACTTCTGAGGGGTGTCGTGATGTTTCATGTCACATGGTTAACTTAGTTCAACACAGTGTATTTGATAAAAAAGTATGGAGGAGCCAGGTACCAAAAACTGAGAGCTGTCCCATCACAGCTCACACTGAGTTTTACTCTCTGGCCCAGACAGAGTTACAAAGAGGAATGGTCTGATCTCTCCGGGCTATGGGATCCAACCTATGAATGCAGACCTATGTCCTAAGAGAGGAGAGAGCATACCCCACTCCCAGAAGAAAATGTTTCACTCCCAGAAAGATGGGGAGGGAGGTGGGGGCAGGCTTTGGAGCAACACTGAGGCTATGGATGCCAAGGTGAGCCCTTTGCATGGAATTTAAACCTTCTCAGAAGGAAATAAAAATAACTCCTGAAGAGCGTGAAAAATGATGTGCTGGAGCTGGCTTGTATGAATTTATACGTAACAACTAAAAAGATTTCAGGAACTCTCCAAGCTGATTGCAACTATTATGGAATAAAATTGTTTTCCATATGAGCTGAAGATCCCAGGATAAATAGTCACACCTATCCTGGATACTCTACTAGCCGATTAGAATTCCATGATTTCATGGTGTTGGAGTGCTACGGCCTGAGTTATCTTCAGTCACTGTAGCAGCCACACAGGACCCACCTCTGTCCCTGACCTGTCTTCCTTTTGGTTCTGAGGCAAGAGCTTTTTGGTGACCTTCTGTGTATGTGTTTTGCCTTGTTAGTTAATGAATAGAACTGCTCCGGCCTATGGCATAGCAGAATATAGCCAGGCTGGAAGAGATATAGAGAGAGTAGGCAGAGTCAGAGAGATGCCATGTAGTTGCTGAAGGACAGAGATGCCCTGGAATCTTACATGAAGGCTACAGCCTCATGGCAATACACAGATTAATAGAAATGGGATAATTTAAGATGTAAGAGTTAGTTAGTAAGAAGCCTGAGCTAATAGGCCAAACAGTGTTGTAATTAATATAATTGCTATGTGATTATTCGGGTCTGGGTGGCCAGGAAACAAAAGAACAATCTCCAGTTACAAGCTTTGACATATTGTCTTAGGGACCATGAGCTCCCACCAAGCCAAATACCAAGAATATCATCATATAGCTTCTAAAACTTCTATCAGAGATTCCCTGCTTTGCTGTAGCCTGTCTAGTTGGTGTTCCCACATGACCTAAGAGCCTCCCAGAGGTCACAGGGGCTTTATACAGGACAGAAGCTTGTTTAGCTCATGACCCCAGAGGCTTGAGAAGTCCAATGGCATGGTTCCAGGTCTGAAGAAGGGTATGTGTGTACCTCTTCATCTCAGCATAGGAAGACACACTGCTCCATACCATGAAACTGTTGGTCAAATTTCAACATGAGCTTTGAAGGAGGCAAATCATATGTTAGTCGCAAGAACTAATTGATTTAATTCATCTGTGCTTGGCTAACAAACTGGCTGGGTCTAGGCAATTTACAGTGAATAGAAATTTATTGACTCACAGTTTAGGGAGCTAAGAAATCTAGAATCCTTGTTGTGTTGTGCCTTAGCCAGGGCTTGAGAACAAGAAAAGTTTAGTCATCCTTGTAAAACAGTACAATTCCCGAAGAGGACAGAGTCCTTCTCTCACGGCCTGGCCTCACTTTATGTCTTCATCACAACTGGGAAGACCTTGTTCCCAAACAGAGACATATTCTGTTTTCCAAGGACTAGAATATCAGGGACTCAGGCCAGTGTGGGGACGACATGGCTCAGCTCACACAAGTTACTGTGAGGAGAGGATGAGACAAGGCAGCAAGTGTAGAGTCTCTAGAATCTTAATGAGCCTCTTTCAGGCCATGTCAGATCTTCTTTGGTGCACCAGGGGCATCAGAGTCTTTATTGGCACCCCATAAACATAGACCTGGGTAAACTGCCAGCCTGCCGCATGGGTTTTCAACTAGGAATGCGTGCAAGCCAACTCCCCATGGACTGGACTTTAGCCATTGGGAGACCTGAAATGGGAGAAACAAGGTGTTTCTTCTCTGGTGGCTGCTACTCAGGGGACAGAGGTTCACAGTCAAATCTGAGGATGCCTAGGGAAGTTGGAACAATCAGTCAGGTATGTCCAGTGCAGTCAGGTACTTTCTCCCCGGCTTCTGCTGTGTATTAGCAAAGGATCCTCCAGACTGGATTGTCTAGAAAACCTGGACCAAGATGGTCTATAAATGGCAGTTCTACAGCTTTCCAGCCTCATCCCAAAGGAATTGCCTTCCCCACACAAAAGCTCTGGTGTGCTCCCAACTCCCAACCCAGTCTCCTGCCATCCTAGAGCACCCAGCACCGCCATACATAGTACTATTTACCACACCTCATCATTCCTGCTGGATCCCTTACCATCTTCCCTGCCTGCCTCTGGTTATCGTGAACCACACTCTGCCCATCTTTAGATGGAGTTTGGATCTTGAAAGTTCACCAAGGACCCATGTGTGGAAGCTGCAGTGTCCAGCCCATGACACTCTTGAGAGATGGTGGAATTTTCAAGATAAAGAGCTAGTGGGAGGTCTTCTAGTTATTAGGGATATGGAAGGGAACTGGAGATCCCGTCCCTCCTCTCTCTCTCTCTCTCTCTCTCTCTCTCATTGCAAGGAAACCATACCAATATATGCTCTCTGCAATGATGAATTGCCAGGCCACATATCTAAAAGCAATTGTGACAACCAACCATTGACCAAAACTTGAGAAAGTGTGAGCCCAAAACATAGCTTGTTCTCTCTATATATAACTGGATTAGCTCAAGTACTTCACCCAGCAATGCACAGCTGCCGAATTCGGACATGTTCCAGGCCCCTGAAAGCCATATTCTCACCCCTGTGTCCTCAGCACCCCACACTCACACGTCTGATGACTGAGTCGCTGTGACTCAAGCCGCTTCCACTTCCATCCTCCCCTGGGAGAGAACGTCTATAAAATATCTCCCACCCTCACTGCTGAGAAAATGCCCTTTCTGTCTGTTCCATGGCCCTGGAAATGTCTTTTTCCAGAAGTCACATACCACAGTGAGAGACAAAATTTAAATCACAGTGACTGATGAGCTTTCTCAGCAGGTAAAGGTGCTTTCTGCCAAGCCCGATGACCTGAGTTCAATTGTCCAAACCTACACGGTAAAGAAAGAGAATCAACGGCCAGAGGTTGTCCTCTGACCTCCAGTCGTGAAGCACAGTACATATGTACCTCTCGTGCACAGACAAAATAAGACTAGATAAGTGTTGATGGCAACAACAAAAGATTTAAGTGAGATTATCCATGAGAAGAAACCGGCCCTTAAATTCCCACTGCGGCACCAATGACTGCTATGGGATGTGGTGGTTTGCTTCTGTTGGGTGCTGGGGAGTCATGGGGCAGTACCTGTCATGGGAGTCACCTGACCAGCCCGGGGTATTTGCTCCCACACAGAACCAGCACTATGTATACTAGATTAAGGCAGCTGCCACCGTGGGAGAATGAGAGAGGTGAAGGGCTTCTTATACCATTGCCCCAAAATTTCGGTTTCCCATTCCAAGATCTCACCCCGCCCCCTTCAGATCCTTTAAATACAAAACAGGATGATGATCTTGGATGATAAATCCCTCTGTTGTCACCAGACTGTTGGAAAGTCAAGTTAACTAGCTCACACTAAGCTGTTTCCTACTGTGGGAGGTGAGTTACACACACACACACACACACACACACACACACACACATACACACACGGTGTTTGCTTTGATGTTTTCAGGTGTGTGGTGAGGACCTTATTTTTATGGCCACCTGGAGCCTTGGAAGAAAGAGGAAGTAAATGTCATTGGGTTGTCTCCCGTGAGGGCATGTCTGTTCACTCCAGGAGACATTTCCAAACTGAGAATTCCTTTCTACCTCGGCAGTTGGCTGTCATTTCTGCCACTGCTGATGAGCTGAGGCAACTCCACATTCTAGCCAGACCTGAGGGGGAAGAACACAAATGCTCTTTGCCCTCCGAGGGTGGTATGTCACATTATTAAAAGTGTCCCTTAGCAAGAGTGGCTTGTGGGATGAGGATCCGGAAAATGCTATCCGCCACACTAGCTTTTTAATGAAGGAGAAAACAAACTTTCACTAAAAACCATTAACTCTGGCTAAAAATAAAGTGTAAAACAGTGAATTATGATGAGCATTAATATCTCAAGAAAAGGATGTGCCTACCAAAGCATCTGTGACCATTAATCTCGGATCTTGGCTGAACTGGATTGAGGGAGGCCTGGGAGATTGGTAAAGCTCATCCCCACACTCTGCACACTGAGGTGTTGCCAGAGACAGTGAGAAGAGGGGGGCCTTGACCTGATCGAACTCAGTTTTGCTCAGATCAAAACTCAAATAGCCAACCAGGAGATGGCAAAACTGTAAGAGGTGGGAGCTGGCTGAAGGAGGCGGGTTGCTATGGACCTGCCTGGGAAAAGGGATCACTTGAGCCTGGCTCCTTCCTGTGGCTCCTCTTAGCTTCCTGGTCATGAAGAGGTGAGCTGCTGTCTTCCTCTATGTTCTTCACCGCCATGTGCTGCCACTTTAGAGCCCAGAAACAACAGAGCCAGATGGCTGGGGACTCAAATCCTCTGAACCAATGATCCAGAGTAAGATGTTCCATCCCTCTAAGATGTTCCAGAGAAATTTGTCACAGTGATGAAAACAGCCTCTCCTAGTATATATGTATGATATATGTAGTTTATACACACACACACACACACACACACACACATATATATCTTCTGGCCTCTCCCTCCACCATGTAGGTCCTGAGGGTCAAACCCAGGTCATCAGACTACAGGTGTTCCCAGAATCTATTTTCATAAACCAAAACTGAGAAACAACCTGACTATTCATCAATAACAGAGTAGATAAATCCATTGTGGCATAATCTAACAGCTGAATGCGACGTAGTGATGAAAAAGCCTGGACCACATGCAAACATGGACGCGTGTCTTAGGGGCAATTTTGAAAAATAGAAAAGTAGGAGGACTATAAACTCTACCGTTTCGTTTCATTAACGCTCAGTAAGAAATACCATTGAAGTGGCGATTGTCAGGGGTGGGACACAGTGAATTGGTAGAGTGTTTCTCTAGCGTGCTCGGGGACCTGGGTTTGTTCCCCAGCAGCAAGAACGGATCATAATGATTTGCACCTATAATCCCAGAGTTTGGGAGATGAATGCAAGAGGGGTTGATTTTAGGGTCATTCTTGATGACACAGGGAGTTCGGGTCCAGCCTGGGTTACATTAGACCCTCCCACCAAAAATATGCAATTAATTAAGTAGAGTGGTGATTATAGTGGTGGAAACCACTGGCTCGGGAGAACGGGGGGGGGGGGGGGTTACGACAGGTTGGAAGTGGTTTTAGTCTTGAGCCTTGCCAGGGTTGTGTGGATATACATTCACAAAGCTCAAGTTTAGTAAGACTCGTGTGAACGACTGGATAAATTTTACCTCAACAAGAAAGGAAAAGGATAAAAAGCAAAACTGAATTTGTCTGCCTGCACTAGATAAGAGGTCTTGAGGAGCAGCTCGCTGAGCCTCCAGTGACTAGACTCCATGCCCTTACCCCCTGCAGACTGCAAACTTTCTTGGAGAATAATTGAAACGGTCAAAGGACTAGACCAGACCAGCTCTCACCCTCCCAGCCCTGACAGGTTGCCTTGCCCCAGAAGCCATCTTCTGGTGACAGTTATTTCAAAAGTCTAAGTCCCCTCTCAGAGTTGCCTCGTGTCATTGACTTCTTCCCTGTCCCCCAGTGCCCCAAACCAGTACACTTCCCAGAGGCCCAAGGCTTCTCTTCGCTCTTCTTAAGAGCCAGCATCCACTCCTAAGTGAGAGCTTAGCTTCACGTGGTGAGCACTGGGTTAGGAGTCCAGCCGCCTCTACTCAAAACCCTGCCTGTAGCTTAGTATGTTTTTTGTGCAGACATCAAGGTCTGCTGACTACAGACCTTGTCAAATTGTAGGTATGACTAAGCGAAGGGGTGAAGCACTCGGCACAGTACCAGCACAGCACTTGGCACAGTACCACCACATCCTACACGTTAAGTGTAGCTGCCGACATGGTCGTTGTCATCTGTCTCCCCCTTATTCTGTCACTGCTAAGTCATAGTTGAAAATCGATCCGCCTTGTAAAATTAAACATTACATAGGAGAATATTTACTCTACCGTGGTTGGACTTATTTGTCACAGACTAGCCTTTTCATCAGACTAAAGGAGGTCATATTTCTTGTTTGGGCACATAATCAAGCAAGAATAGAGTCAAATTCAGGTCTGGAGAATGAG
>NW_026067912.1:2945474-2955005 GCF_014885135.2 Alexandromys fortis | reverse complement strand
GGAAGGAAGGAAGGAAGGAAGGAAGGAAGGAAGGAAGGAAGGAAGGAAGGAAGGAAGGAAGGACAGAGAGACACAGACAGACACACACAGAGCAGCAGAGAGAGAAGAAGAGGGAGGGAGAGAGAGGGAACAAACTTCAAATGCAAATCCCCAGAGCCCATGGTCTGGGCTTGCATGACTGAATGATATCTTGCTTAAGAAGCCATGTGATTGGATTGATGGGGGGTGGGGGATACTTAATCCTACAGAAATGACTATCTGGTGTGATCTGGTGTGATGGAGAGTTTGAGATCAGATGGGTCTGGATCCGGATCTTGGCTCCATGCCCTTCAGCTGAGTGTGTTGGCACGGGCTTCTCCGTGAGCTTGTCTGGAAATGAGCAAGTGTAGATGCATGTAATGAACTTCATAACTGTAGCCAAAAGGAAAGAAAAGCCAGTCTGGGGGCTTTCCAGTGTCATGGGATGCTGATGGGGAGCAATTTGAGGAAGAGACCACACACCTCATCTATGCTCCACCCAGATCTCTCTCTGAACCCTTTCCCTGGGGACAGCCCCTCCTTAGACCAGGGGTTTTTTAAAAAATCAAACAATGCCCCATTGAAAATGCCAACTGGGTTGTGGTTTTGGTCTCTCTTCTGCTGTCAGTTCTCAAACCATTGTGCTAAGTTCTCCCTACACCCACCCCACATCAGCCTGCCTTCCTCTTCTTATGTCTGTCACAGGCCCACAGTAGAATTCAAGGAGGCTTGGTCCTCACCAGGCTCATCCTTCCTCACTCCCACTGCCTCCTCAGTCCTCACTGTTTCTCTCTCTCTCTCTCTCTCTCTCTCTCTCTCTCTCTCTCTCTCTCTCTCTCTCTCGACTGCAGCCTGTCTTGTAAGGGCAACTATACCTCAAGAGAAGGGCATTAGGGCACTCCCCTGGCCTTCATGATTACTAGGAGAAGCAGATGGCTGGAACGACTTCCCAGAGGGATACAGAAGGAAGAAAATACTTGTTAGTAAATGTGAGTCAGAAATGACTTGACTCAAGAGGACCCTTCCTGCCCTCAAGAGGTAAGTAGAACAGTGTTTCCTCACCTCCTCTTAATTTTCTGACTTTGAAGGGGCTTCTGGTAACGAGCCGCTCTTTTCCATGAAGTATTGACTTTTGTGGCCTCTTCAAGCCTGAGGAGGTCTGCCTCTGTGAAGGAGGCATATCAAGGCAGCTGAAAAAAAAAAAAACAGCTCTCCGAGAAGACCATTTGGACCCTAATAATCACTTTCTGCAAAGGTAGACTCCCAACAACTCCAACTTCATTTATTAAGAACCTGTGTTGCCAGCATCTCAACGCAAAACCCCAACCCATACACTCCAGTGATTCTTTAAGGATGCTTGGGGCTATCTTGGTTCAGTTCCACTCATTTCTGATTGTTGATGGTTGCTCCCCACCTTTTTGATCCTGTGGGGATCGGTCTGGTGATTTTTTTTTCAAACTTTAAAGTAATTTTCAATTACACCATGTATTTTCATCTTACTTCCCTGCCATGTTCACTCTTAAGGCCCACTATGATGTAAAGAAGAGCCAAGATGCTACAGGAGATCCATGAGCAGGTCTCTGGTAGATAGTTTGACTGAGGTCCCAGTTCATGGTTTGCCTTAACTACTGCGCATGTGAGTGACGGGCTTTCTGATAATTCCATCTCCCAGCCATGGAGCCTCCCCCAGCTTCACATCTCCCAGCTAAAGCCCTAGAGATCATGGGGGCTGAAATAAGCCGGTCTCACATACTTTTGATTCCCCTAACCTACAGAATCTGTGAGCATCATTAACTGCTGAGACTTTATCCATAAGGGAAGGTCAAGGTTTCCGTTTTTCCTCGCCATTGGTTAAAAAAAAAAAAGTGAATAAGCAGTCTCGGGTACCCAGGTCTAGGTGGAAGGCCCCAGACTGAGCAGAGGTGATGGGCTGCATAGTTTCTGAGAAGAAAATGAGAAAGTATGAAAACCTTGAAGGCCAAGAAAAGGCACAGAAAGAGGAAAGCTAAAGTCTGCAGAGGAAAATGAACAGAGGAAGATGGTTCCTGTAGCAAGGTGGCTACAGGACTTCTTTGGAAACAGATCTCTAAATCCAGCTTAAACTGTTGTGTTTTTCAGAAAGCCTTCCTGAACCCCCACACCTTGAATCAAGTCTACTTAGCCCATAGAAACGCCTAGAGCAGGGACCAAGTTCTATGGGCAGTAGTACTCTGCACATGGCTGGTGGACATCAGCAAAGCACCCAAGTCCAGAGCGGGAAGCACTAGCTGGAGGTGCTTGGTGCATGTGTGTGTATGTGAGTGCTCATGACTCTGTGTGTGTGTGTGTGTGCGTGTGTGTGTGTCCTAAACCTACTTCAGGTCTTCCAAAAACCATGCTCCAGGTAGCAATCTGGACGCACCAAAAATAAAAGTAAAATAAAAAAATAAAAAAAATAAACTAGACCAAGGCATTCAGTGGACTCTGACCTTTTCTCTGTGCTGCCTGCCTCAGTATCTGTTACTATTTTCTCCTTTCTGGATACCTCATGGTCACATGGGTCTCCCCTCTCTCTGTTCCTCCAACACCGAGAACTTAGTGTCTCTCCCTTCTCACAGGTAGGTGTTTTCTGGGACTCATCTGAGTGAAGTCTTCCTTCACTGGACTGACCAAATGAGTTGAGGGGCTGACACTGTGCCTTGCTCTGTTGTAGTCACAGCTCTTCATCAGAATTTCTCTTGTTTCTGTGTGCATGGCTCCCGTCCACCAACACACAGCAACCTACTAGGATGGGAACTTCCCATGACTGGAAGCCTGCTTGCCCCGCTTACCACTTGTGCTTAGTGGCAGGCACCAGATAAATGATGAGTTGGGAAGCAATCAATAAATGACTCTCTCCACCTTTCAGTACTACCTGGTCCCTTGCACTCCAGCTTCTTCTTGCCATTCATGATTTTGGATGGTGGCAGAGAAAGGAAGCAGACAATGGGAGAGGCTGTATCTAGGTCTTGGCACTTGGCTAGGGAGCTCTCGCCCTCACTAGCATGCTATTTCACAACAGTATGGTATGCCAGGGTAAGGTTTAACTCCATCCCACAGGAGCTCTTCTTGCAACATCTGGTCGCGTGGCAGACAGGAAGTTGGTTAATTAATAAGCACACAAATGAAAGTGTTGAAATGCTATCAGGCCGTGCAGCACAGAAAGCTGAGCCCTTTTAGCTCAGTGTTAGGGCACACCAATCTTCAGCTCTTTCTAGACTCAAACCTTGTTAATTAATCTATAAATCTATCTATTGATCGATCAACCGATTGACCAATTGATGGATCTATCTATTGTTCTAGTTTTTTGTCATTGTTCTTGTTTATATTTTTCTGTGTTGCTTCTGCCAGAGTCTCTCTGTGCATACCAGGCTACTCTTAGACTTTCAATCCCCCTACCTCATCCTCCCAGAGCTAGAATTTCAGGAATCCCTTCACACCTGTCTCATGCCCATCTGTACAGCACATGACAACAAAGACCCCTCTACCTAGCCCTGACAATGTAGAATGTTTCTCTTTGAGATGACTTATTTCCTTTTGTCAGAAATTCTTTGGAAGTGTCCTCTCTATCCTCCACCCTGAACCCACCCTCCCCAAACATTTATCTTTGCTTTTATTAGTCTTTTCCCATTGATGATACTGTATTAGTCACTTTTCTAGTCTTCGTGGCTAGAGTACCTGGCCAGAAGCAACTTGAGGGAGGAAGGCTTTGTGTGAGCTTTTCGTTGGAGTGGGTATGGTCCACTATGGCAGGGCAAGTATGGCAGCCAACAGCGCCATGGTTGCAGATGTGCACAGCAGCTTCCTGCTGACGACTTCGCAGAGCAGGAGGTTGAAACAGTACAGGAAATTTATAAAGTCTGTTTATAAAGGGCAAGGCCCACCACAACCAAACTCACATACCCTAGCAAGGCTACACCTTTCAAAGGTTGCTCAACCAACCTGAACAGGAGGACCACCAGCTAGAGACTAAATGTTCAAACATAGGACTCTGTGGCAGACATATCCCATCACTTATCATTTCTCCTGTGTACTTTGAAACACTATGCAACCTCCAACGGTCAATACAATGCCTACTCTCAGTCTTCTTTATTGATTCCGAGAGGAAGATTGCATCTCCCTATAAACTCTTGGGAAGTTTATTGGTTACTTTAGATGCTGGTAAGCTATAGCCCTAGAGGCCAAATTCAAGACATCAGTCAAACCTGTTTGTCTTTGTAAATAAAGTTTTATTAGAACACAGTCAGTCTTGTCAATAAATCATCATGACATCTATGGCTGCCTTACTATCACTCTAAAGTTGAATCATTGTGACAGAATTGATGTGACAAATAAGTCTAATTATTTACTGCCTGTCTATTCTAACCTTTTATAGAAAATGTTTGTTGACCTGTAGTTCATCCACATTAATCAATCCTCTCTACACAAAGACCCCAGCTGCTATCAGGCTAAGATTTCCAAAGCCACAGAGTCAGCAGCCCACACCTTTATGGAGCATCACTGTTATTAAAAGACGGAGGGGAAAAAGCCCAAGGTTATAAGTAGACAGTGATAATGACAGCAAAATTAAAAGGTTTATATGTGGGGGGGTGGGGACGAATTGGAGAGAAACCAATAAAGATTTCAAATTTGAACCAATAAAGGTTCAAATTCTTTTGAAATATGTGGATGAATTATGCTATTTGTTCCAAAAGTCATGTCAAAAAATTAAAGTGGTATTACATTATACAACCACTGGGTAACTAGTTTTTTGTTTTAATTTTTAATAAAAATGTTAATGAATTTTGTTATGATATTTCCATATATGTGATTCATTGCACTTTTCTCATAGTAAAGTCCCTACCTTTCCCCATTCCACCTCTTCCTTTCCTCCCACTTGATCCTCACCATCCCGCAACTATTTCCCCTTCTGCTTTCATTATATATATATATATATATATATATATATATATATATATATGTCTTGATTCTGCATAAGGGAGTAAACATGCAATACTGAATTTCTGAGCCTGTTTGATTTATACAGTATGCTGACCATCAGTTTCATTTCCCACAAATAACATAATTTTATTCTTCTTTGCGCCCTTCAATTTTGACTATAAATTTTATCTCTCTATGAAAACTTATTTTCCTAATGTTACACAAAAGCTAGCCACTGGTTCTCGTTAACTCCATGATGTGTCTGTGAAAACTTGCCATGTTAGTAAACAATGCCTTCATTCTTTTTCCTAACTGTATAAGATTCCACTAAAAGAACGTGTCATCATGTAGCCAACCACTTTCGTTTTGTTGAATAAATGGGTTCTTTCTGGTCTTTCTTATTTCCAGCAATGCTTCAGCAAGCAAACTTGAACTTGTGTGCTTTTAGCAATATGCCAATGCATCTTTCCACACTGCAGGGAATTTTGTAATTTTGTACATTTGCATGTTTGATAAGGATTATGAAATTGTCATCCACAGAAGTCATGCCACTTTACTCCCCCACAGTGAGCATTTGAATGCCCCTTTCCTCACAGCCTTTTCCTGGTCAGGGGCTGCTAGGGCAGCTCTTAAAGTGGTGTCACCCCTCTCCATGTGGTGGCCATTTTCACGGTTCTTAATGAATGAAGCCTAGACCCTTCCTTTACAGCCAACAGCCCCTCTGCAACTTTTGTGGCAATTTCTAAAGTACCTGAGAAAGGGTGGGACTTTAGGTTAGAGGCTGCCTCTCAGAGGCATGAAAGCCACAGGGGATTAAATGATTGGCTCCACAGAATTCCATGTTTTAGATACTATATGAAAAAGCTTCTACAGATTCCTTATGCTGAGGAAAGAGGAAGGGTTTTGCATTCTCAGGAAGACGAAGGTGGGCAGTGACTGACTGGGGTGTGCTGAGGCTTCGTTAAACACTGATGGTGTGTGGAATCTCAGTCAAAGAAATAGTGTAGATGGTGCATGAATTCCTTTCAGGAAGAAATATATTTAGGGAAAAAAGAAGTGAAAAAAGGAGGGGATGGAAGAGGGAAGAGAATAATCGATGGGAAAATAAGGAGAGAAGGGAGGAAAAGAGAAAAGAAGGAGAGAGGAAGGATGGAGGAAGAAGGAAGACAAATGAAAAGCAGAGGCGGGGAGAGAGGAAGGACAGAGGAAGGGAGCGAGGGTGGTTAATTATAGGCTTAGAATACGTACTGCCATGGAGGGATATGCCCTATGCATTGGGATCGATAACACGAAGGTCCTTGATGAGAAAGAAGGGAAGGAAGGAGAGGAGCGAGGGAGGGACAAAAGGCAAGAAAGGTGAAGGAATGGGACAGGGAAAGAGAGCAGAGAGAAAATAGGCTTTAACATCATCAAACTCCAATCTGCGTCTCAACCTGACTCCAGCTGTGAGACCCTCGGCAGCCCTGCCAGCCTCTTTCACCCTCATTTTCCACTCGTAAGATGCATTCAGTGTCTACCTTGCAGTTGGCACTATATGATCAGTGTGTTGCAGGATTGACTCATCATCCTTGCTCAATAGTCGTGGGATCATTGTTAGTGCTGATTTGATTATGTCTACTGAAATATACACAGAGGGTGTCTGAAGGCAAAAGTAAAGTCCCATGGTATGTCTTACTCCAACTGTGTGTCTTACTCTTTTTCTCTGCTGGTGACCCAGGGAGCAGCTGCCTCTGGCACCCACCAGCAGTGTCGTCCTCCGAGCCCACTTCCAAATGTCCTCCCTTAGCCGCCCCCTTGGAAAGACAGGGCAGCCTGAGAAGCCTGAGATTAAGAGAGGCCGGGGTGTGGATGGCCAGGGTTGGGAGGAGGTTTCCTACCTATTGCAGCTGCAGTTCCCGAGGCCTGAGACCTCGGAGCACTTGAGATTGGACTTCCCCGGGATGATATCTGGAGAGTCACACCCCTGGTTACCTGCAGCTCGTGACTTCCCTGTCCGCAAAGCAGCTGATGGTTTCTCTCGGTTTCATCAGAGCAGCAAGCACCAGGCATCCCCTTTCACCTCAGAAGGCAGGGTCTGCTAGGACCTGCTTCCCCCACAGACTAAGAGAACACAGCAAGAAAGCCCCACTCCTTTCCCGCGAACTTTTAACAGGACAAAGAAAAGAGCGGTTATTTTTGTTAAGCTTCATATATCTTTGTTTGGCTGTTTTGACTCGGTCTGTTCTTGTTTTCGTTTTCCTTTCCTTTTTGAAACGAGGTCTCATGTAGATCAGGCTGGCCGCCTATTTGCTCTGTAGCAGAGGCTGGCCCTGATTGTCTGACTCTCCTGCTTCCAACTTTCTAAGAGCTGGGATTATAGACATAAATCACCACAGCCGGAAGATAATTTGCTTATTTTCTGCATTGAAATGTTGTGCGTTTCTTCTCCGTGGTCTTAATCCCAAGACTCCAGGAAGCTATGAAGGAGAAGAAAGGTGACAGAAGGAGGACGAGGCAGAAACACGAAGGATGACCCAGGCTTGAACGGATGATGGCAACTTTAGAGGTGGTACCACGCCAGTGGAGCTTCTGAAATTCAATCCTGTTAGAGGGGTTGCAGCTGTTGGTGTCTGCTACTGCAGCAAAATGTCTGAGATAAACGAGTTACAAAGAAGAAAGGTTTATTTTGGCTCCTGATTTGTAGGTTTGCGTTTGTGGTCACTTGGCCCTCTTGCTTTGGAGCCTGCTGTAAAGCCGCACATCACGTCAGATCGCCTGGTCACCTGGTCACCAGGATACCACAAAGTTTATGGCATAAGTAGACGAGAGAAAGAAATCATACCATACACTATAAGAGCATGCCTCCCCCGTTCTAGAGGTCTAACTTCCTTCAATCAGCCTTGTTTTTCTTCTTTCTTTTCTTTCTTCTTTTTTTCTTAATCTGTGTGTGTGCGCTCATCGCTCCCTCTGTTTCTGTGTACACATAGGGACTCATATATGCTGCAGCAGACATGTCGAGGTCAGAGAACAGCCTTGGGTGTTGGGCCTTGTCTTCCTCCTTCTTTGCGGCAGGGTCTTTTTTGTTATCCTCTGCACAAGCCAAGCTCGCTGGCCAGCAAATGTCTGGGGATTCTCCTGCCTCCACCTTCCATCTGCTTCGCTGGTGTTACAGTCATGTGCTACTGCACCCAGCTCGACCTGAACTCCAGGCGTCCAAACTCAGTTCCTCAAGCTTACATGGCAAACTGTGCAACCATCGAGCCTTTCCCCAGCCCTAAGCCCCCTTCTTAAAAGTTCCACCGCCTGGAACAGTCTCACACTGGGGAACAAATTTTTAACACATGGGTCTCTGGGCAACATTCCAGAAGCAATGTCTAGTCCTTTGGGAAGCAGCGCACAGAGATAATGCCAGGTGGAGGTGACAGGATGCTAAGGAGTTACCTCCCCGCATAGTAAAAAAACAACATGCTTCAGTTCCAGCAGCAGTGAACCAAGGACATGCCAGGAAAGAGCTACTGAGAGTCATGGGTAAGGAATTGTAGTCACAGCCTGCAGCGGGGTTAGAGCTGACAGCGCTGCTCTCAAGGGGGAAGTGTAAGTACTGTCTTCTGCTTTTTGCAAGCTGAAACCAGGCACTTTTTATCCGAGGCAGCCCTGGTAGCATGTTTACAGCCAGTGGTTCAGCTCTGATGTCGCCTTCCAAATTTTCCTTTTGCTGCCTTGCTCCCCAGGGCTCTTTCCTGTTCTGAGAAACCATTTCATTCTCACATGATAATGGATGCCACGGTGATTAGAACGATAGCCTCTGCAAAAATATCTCTGCCTTCATTCATCGAATTGTGGAAGCCGGTGTCGTACACAGCAAAGGCCATTCTATGAATGAGATTCGGGCTACAGACCTAGAGATAGGCCCAGATGACCCAGATTAGCCCAATCGAGTCACACAAGTCTTTAACAGTGAAGGACATCGAGTGAGGGTACAGTATTTGCCATGAAAGCTTGAGGACCTGAATTTGGCTTCTCAGTACTCACATAAAAATAATACGTGGTGGCACATGCCTGTAACTCCAGCACTGGGGGAGCAGAGACAGGTGGATCTTGGGTTCGCTGGCTAGCCACTTGAACCCAAAGGGCAACCTCCAGCTTCTGGCTTTGAGGAGAGACCCTGTCTAGGAAAATAAACTGTGGAGGGGCCAAGAAAGACATGCAACCTCCATGCATGGATATATATACACAAGCATGTGCACACATGCATACACACACGCACACACTCATGCACACACATGCGTGTGCACACACGCATGCACGCATGTGCGTGCGCACAGACACACATACACAGTCTTTTAGCTGTCTACAAAAATTGAGCCCAAAACTCCAAACACTACAATAAGAAAGAAAGAAAGAAAGAAAGAAAGAAAGAAAGAAAGAAAGAAAGAAAGAGGGAGGCAGGGAGGCAAAGAGACAGGGAAGGCAGAAGAAAAAGCTAGGTCTGTTTACATGCATAGAGCCATAGGGGGATAAAGACCGGTCTATACCTAGGTCCTGGTGCTCCCAGGTCAGTAAGCCTAGCTTCCCTGGAGAGGTCTGAGACAAAGA
>NW_026067912.1:2933003-2943728 GCF_014885135.2 Alexandromys fortis | reverse complement strand
AAAAAAAAAAAAAAGTTTTGCAATTCATTTCAATTACTTTTGTAGTGGAAAAAAAAAACTTACTATCTTGGCCAAAGGGTTTATGGGACTAACATCCTGGTGTTTGCTGTTTACTTTAAAATTTATGAAGCCAAGAGTGAATTGACAGAAAAAAAATAGGTGATTAGATAATTATATGGAAATGCAGTAAAGTAATTGCAGCCAGATGTTCTTTGCAGACTCTAGGGGGTGGCCATGCTCATCTTCCAGCTTCCTGGCTGTTGGAAACCGTCATGATAAAGGTGAGCATTAGAAACCTTGCTGTTTATTTGATACACATTTCTCAAATGTTTATGGTATTCTGACATATCCTCTTCACTCATGCGGCCAGGTATAGCACAAGCCAGTCCCCAGCTTCCCTGGAATCCAGGAAGACAGACTCCAGGCTCTCTATACTTGGAATCCAGGCTTCCCTGTATGGCCCCTCACAGAAGCCCATGTGAGATGAGGCCAGAATGTCAAAAAATTAGTAAGGGTTCTAGAAAAATTCAAGTAGCACATGCCACAGAGATAGCTAGGGAGTCAAGAGAAGGTACTAAATTAAAATTAATTAATTAATAGAGCACTAAAGATGGCATTGAACCCCAAGAAGCAAACCTCACTCAGGCAGGAAAGGACAATATCCCTAGCGCTTGGCTCCATGGAAGTCAATACCCATAACGCACCCAATAGTTCAGTGGAGGAGACAGCAGGATTAGCAGTTGCTGTTCTTTCTCTACCACCTGAGAAACAAGAGAGGAAGAGTGGTCACATGGCTGTCTTTGCGATCAGAAATCCTGATCACAGATCAGGAGAAAAGCCAGGGGTAAGAAAGGACAAAATATGACAAGGGAACTGACTCAGGGCAAACCCAATATATCATCCAACAATTCCTCCTGGTTCAGTCTCTCTGGGGCTCACAAGCCTTCCTTGCCTCAGGCTGAGACCTCACCTCACTCTTCAGAGGCTTAGTCAAGCCCCTCTCCCAGCTAGCTCCTGCAATGTCGACACGTGGTTAAGAGGGAAGTCCTTTCTGTCTCATATGAAGCATGTGTTCAGGTGCACCTCTCCCCCTAGTTTTTCTTCCTCCTTGGGGGGCATGAAATGCCAGGCTGGATGGAGGGAAAGCTTCTACATGACCCTGAGGTTTCCTTGCTGTGTCATGACATGAAACAAAGCCTGGTGGAGGCTGAAATCCAGAGCAAAGCATCTGAGAAAGTTCTCACTCCCTCGGTCATCCTCACCAGCCTATCATGTCTCTGGGGGTGGCTTTTGAAACTCCCAGGAAATACCCCTTTGGGGAGCTAGTTCCTCATGCAGCTACTATTGTTTGAGCGTTGCTGAGGTGGCACACACTCTGTGCTAGGCAAAGGAGAAAGGTGTGGTTACCCTCTTGTGAAAATTCTATTACGGGAGGGGTGGATGTCAGATAATAAACATCTCAATTCACTTCAAAAAAGAAGTGGGATGACCAGACAAACAGCAATGATAGACAACATCTATTCTTGTCATAGCCCTCCTGGTAGGAGTGAAGAGATTCTGGAAACACTCATGACCCTCCCTTTGCCTTTTGGACTATTCAAACAGCAGATCCTAAGGAAGTGGAATTTCCCCCAGAAATCTCATTGGAAAGGAAACATCTAGGGTCCTGGTGCCACCCAGAGCAGGAAGTTTTCTCACACAGTTCCGACAATCTTCTCCTCCACTCCTTACAAGACTCCCTTGTAAGAGATACTAGAGCCAAGTCCCAGCCTCTGCCAATGAAGGGCAGACCACGTCTTGACAAGAACTCCACAGTTAGGTGTACTTCTTTAGCCTCTGTTTTAAACTATTAAGGTAGCTTGGGGGTAGTGAATATTGTTTGGATGGAAGTGTCACCCCAGCCCCCAGCATCTATATACCCAAAGAGTCTGGAATGTTCAAGTGAGGGCTCTACCTCAAACCCCTTTCCCTGGAGTTGCCTCAGTCCAGACTCTGCCCCTAGGAAAGCCCTCCATCGGTGGCTCCACCTCTGAAGACATTAAAAGCCCCCACCTCGTGGTTTTCCCTTTTGGCTTCCTCAATGTTACCTGGGACCATTATTTGCTCAGAATAATCCTGAATTTATTGATTCGGGTTGCTTGACTTATTACATCAGTGGCAGTAAATTCCCATTAACCATATTGACAGATATTAGATAGCCTCCTCCACTCCTTGTCCTCGTCCTTCTTTCTCCCAGTGTGGCTCTATCAACTAAACTTCCTTTGTTTTTCATTATCACATCTCTCTGTGATTGGTATACTGAGGTCTGGTGACAAAGCCTAGCTTTTTATGTCTGCCAGGGCCTAGGCACTGACCTTAACCACATCAGTAGCACGGTCTTCTCTCCACAACAACTATGTGATGAGGATACTGGTACCATCCCTATCTTACAGATGCATGTGGAAACTAAGGCTCAAAGAAGTTAGTTCAAACAGTAGATCCTAAGGAACTGGAATTTCCCCCAGAAGTCTCATTGGAAAGGAAACATCTAGGGTTCTAGTGCCAGCCAGAGCATGACCTTTTCTTACACAGTCCCAACAATCTGTCAGACTCCCTTGTAAGAGATACTAGAGCCAAGTCCCAGCCTCTGCCAATGAAGGGCAGACTACGTCTTGACCAGAACCCCACAGTTAGGTGTACTTCTTTGGCCTCTGTTTTAAACTCTGAAGGTAGGCTTGGGGGTGGTGAATATTCGGCCACGGTCAGTCAGCTGATATGCGTGCCACGGCCAGTCAGCTGATGTGTGCCATGGCCAGTCAGCTGATATGTGTGAGGTTCATATTTGGAACTGAGAAATTATACTTGAGAGCTGATGAGCATCACTAGCTGGACGGCAGAGTGACGTCAAGAAGGGCCTTTCTGAGAAGATGGCCAAGGGAATAATTATCTATGTAGAAAAGGGAACGGCGTGTGTAAATGTATGTGGGAAGCAGGTGGGGATGGGGGAGCCTGCATGGTTGTGATCTCCCAGAAGGCCTGGGAGGCTGGACAGGGTTCTGCTTTATTCTTGGTAATTTTTACATTGTTTCTTTTTTGTTTGTTTTGTTTTGTTTTTAGAGACAGGGCTTCTCTGTGGCTTTGGAGCCTAATCTGCTATTAGCTCTTGTAGACCAGGCTGGCCTCGAACTCACAGAGATGCACCTGCCTCTGCCTCCTGAGTGCTGGAATTAAAGGCATGCGCCACCACTGCCCAGCTTGGTACTTTTTACATTGTAAAGCTCCAATGAAGTCCTGTATTTTTTCATTTGAGTGCGTACCGGTCTGGTAATGCCATTGAGCAGCTATTATGACTGGGATCCTGGAAACAGCATATAGTATCTCCAGAAGCTTATGAGTGGAGCTCAGCCTAAACTGTGTCAAGGACTCTCTTGCTCTCTTTTTCCAGGTTTCTTGCTGAGGAGCAACTTGCCACTGTTGTCCCTGTGGTTGGGTCATTCTAACATATCACCCTGCATTCCCAGACTCTCCTAATCAGCTCTCTTCTCCCACCTCTCCAGATGCCTCAACAGCTTTGCTTCTAGGGAAATCTAATAAGCAAATGTTCTCTCATCTTCTGAGGTGATAAGGATGTGTTGGGACTGTAGTCAACCTTGTCTTCATGTCCCCTAAGAACTTCCAACAGCCTTTCCTTCCTGCACTCACAAGACTGCCTCCAGCTATCAGCCTGGCTTCCTCTGCCAAAGCTGAAGTCATTAGTTGATTAATGGCCTGTTCCCAGAGGAGTCTAGCCACAGTTGGAGCCTGGGGCCTTTGGTTAACAGGTGGAGGTTTGGCAGAGGCCAAAAAAAAATAAAAAATAAAAAAATAAAGCATTGTTCCAGCCAGTTAACTCGTTATCTGTGAAAATGATCCCTCTTCCTCGGAAACTAACTCAAGGAGAGGGGAGCAGCAGACCCAGTTCCCCAGAGCTGTCAATTCCTCAGCGTGAGCCCCAAACCTGCCTCCTTTTCTGCACCAGCATTGTTCTCCTCCCTTGACCTTGGCTTCCGCCACCCAGACCTTCATAACTCAGAGCTCACCTGGCTGTCTCACAGTACCATACCGCCCTCTCCTCGTCAGCTTGTCTCCTCACAGATACCCAAGCACAACTCAGACACCACCCGTCCAGGAAGCGTTCCATGCCTGCCCACGTCTAACTGAGTCCTGTTACACACCCCTTCTCTGAGTTTCCATAGTCCCAATGAATACCATTCTTTGCATGTCAACATACAAATACAACACCCCCCCCCCCACACTTAAAGCCTCTAGCTCAACTAGGCGCAGTCGGAAACACAACGCTGTGGGGGAAGAAACAGAATCATAATGCTGCCAAACTTGGGGTCAGGGTCCATACCCCAAGAACACAAGTTTGACCACCAGTCCTCAAAAAGCCACCTCAAAACATTCAAATTAATAGCAAAGAGCAGAAATGGGATCTTTGTTGAAGGTGGCTTGTGTTGGCTTGGTTGAGAATGTCCCCCACAGGCTTGTATATTTGAAAACTTGGTCCCCAGCTGGTGGCACTCTTTGGGAAGGTTGTGGAAGCTTTATGAGGTAGAGCGTTGCTGGGGGAAGTGTGCACTGGGAGCGGATTCTGAATGTTTGGTCTTACTCCATTTCCAACTCATTCTTTCTACTCCATGCTCTCACTGTGAAGATGCCATCTCTCTGCTCTCCACTCCTGCATCTGGGCCCACCACTTGCTCTAGGCCTCTCCACCATAACAGACTCTGATCCTTCTGAAAGGGTAAGCCAAGGAGTTGTAGGCCACCCTTTTCCTCCTTAAATTGTCTTTGACCATGGTGTTTTATCACAGCAAAAGGAAAGTAACTAATACAACAAAAAAAAAAGAGGAACAAAGAGTTCAAGTGTCTGTCTCCAGCACATATTTGGGGCCCTAAAGTGAGACTATAGTTTAAATAGAGAACTAAGAATACATGCATCCAAACAGACCTAGTCAAAATGGGCTTCTGCCCATTGTGATCCATCATTGTGTGGACTCCAGTATCCCCAAGAAGCAAGTCTGACAAGCTGGCAACACTGTGTGGAAACCCTCTGTAGGCCACAAATTGTCATCTGGCCCCCACCCCCATCCCTGTGGGCTGGCACCAGGTTCACAGGATTTTCCTTCTCTTGACATGAGATTCCTAGGGACATTCCCCTTTTGTTGGGGTCAACTTTTTTTCAGTAGTCATATGGAGAGATGCAGCATCTGTCTAAATCTCTTCATTTCTGCCAGGGCAGTTTCAACAACGGTGTGCCCATGGCTCAGCACCAAGACCTGTAGGTGAGACGTGAACCCAGGCAGTGGCTGCAGGAGATGAACCTTCAGGATCCTTGCTATCTGTTGTGTTACCCACAATTTAAAGTTTATCTCCCAAAGCTCTGTCTTGGCCACACATTCACATGAAATTTTCATAAGGATGTGCAATATAGTGCTACATGATAGTCATTGTCATAGTTTTCATTTCGAAAGAAGGAAGTATCATTATTTATATCACATCACACTGACTCTACCCAGATGAGCTGAGCCTTCTCTTCATCTAACCAAGATCTCATCTTGCCCTCTACCTATTTTTTTCTTTCAAGACGTATTTATTTTAAACTATGTGTATGGCGAGGGGCATGTGCAGGTGCCTGCAGATGTCAGAAGAGATCGCCAGATCTTCTGGAGCTGGAGTTGAAGCAATTGTAAGCTGCTTCATGAGTGTGCTGGGAATTGACCACAGTCCTCTGTAAGAGCAGTGTGTGTTCCTAAGGGTTCAGTTGTCTCTCCAGCCCCCTGAAGAGTACAAGAATAGAAATATAGGTTCCAGAAATAGGAATGTAGAAACAAAGACATGTAAAGTTGGGAGAATGAGAGCAGACTGTCAGCAACTTTTTCAGCAGCTTTAAGATTAACTGTTAACAGTGGGTTACTCCGCTTTAAAACCCATAACTCATAACTTCAGCAAGTCTGAGGAGGCCCTCTGCAAACTGAGGGTCCCTCTGCAAACTCAGGGCCAGCTTTTAGATAAGCCCCATACACTAATGACCAACAACTGATGTGAGTTGAGTTAACTTTCAAATGATGGGATGTACCTGACTTTTTGGTTGTGCATTGTCCCATACCCTTCGCTCTACAGAAAACTGGCAGTATCAGGTGAGTGTAGAACTTTGGTAAACACCATCCGGACATACCAGAAGGAAACAATAGGCTAAATACAAACACTAGTTTAATTGAAAATCTCTGTTAGTGGAAATTATAAAAGGGGAATACAATTTGCTTCTGTGTTTTACAAAGAAATTGTAAAAATTCTTTTGTTCATGCCTAATGCTTGTATGCTTGTTGTTTCTTGCTATAAAAAGGGGAGCTTTTTTGTGGTCCTTTGTCACAGCTATACAAGCCCATCTCTGGCTGTGGTTACAACTATAGCTGATAAGCTTTTTATGCCCCACGGAGATTCTTTATCTTTTTTTCTGGAATAAAATTTGTTCCTGGTTACATGACTTGGGTGGTCTGTCCCCCATCTTTGTGAAACCCCCATGAACCCAACACCCTCACCCCACCACCTGTACTCTTTCATAAGAACAAAAACTATGTTGTTGGAGATTGTGTGCCCAGCATTTAAAAGAGGGGAAAGTTTACACAGCAGGTAGGTTAGAGAATAAATGTCTGTCAATTGTGGGTTGGGGCTTCCAAGGAAGTGATCTGAAGAGGGTGTCCTCAGCTAACACCATTCTGTGTTTGTTCTTCTTTTCCTTCCAACTTAGAATGCAAAATCTGGATCACCAGCAGACATCTTATAAACAAGAAGCAAAATCACTGACTGAGCAGAGCAGAAGAAACCAGGCTTCCTAGGGACCTCACCGAGCTACCAGGCCAGCCCAATTATGAATTTTAAGGAATTTAGAATGGAAGATCTATTTAACATCTCTGTTACTCAAATTCCATTACTTGAAGCCCAATACCAATTCTTCACTCATTTCTCTTCCATGAAGCTCTGAGTTCCTCCTGTGAATTCCAGCACTCAAATGGTCTCTCTGCACAGATGTCCCTAACATAGCATCTGGTCACCACATTCATGAACCAACCCTGACTTCTAGCCCTGACTCACCCACTCTCCACTCCCCTGTGGATGAAGGAGGCAAAGTTAAGAAAGTAAGCATCTGCCTTTACTTTAGAGGTTTTAGAATCAAAGGCACAGAAGTAAAGGGAGGGATGAAGGGTGTTTGGGGGTGGTCCCAATCTGTGGGGGACACTGGAAAGATCCAATGTATCTAAGCACTGAGATATCCACTTGGTCGTCTGTTTTGAGCAATAGTGGTTTCACCCTCAAGCCAGAGAAATGCAGGGTCAGGAGCCAATTAAATCTGAAGAGTGAAATCAGAAGACTCCTTGAGCCAGAACTGACTTAAAATTTAGATAAAGCAGCCAAGTCTCGCAAGTACTGCAATCTTAGACACTCTGGGAATTGCTTTACATATTCTCCATTTCTTCCCTACACCTGCATTTGCTTCAAAAGACCCCAAAGGTCTTTTACCCCTGGAGGTGTAAAACTTCCTTCCCATTCCTAGGCTGTGGGATGAGTGCATTGGCAATTGGGGAGAACGGCCTCCTGGAATCTCAGTTCCCTCATCTACACAGTAGTAAGATATGGAACTCTGCCTCCCTGTGGGGGTGGAGACTGGCAAGAATGTCAAGGACAAAGATGAATAAGAAAGTCATGTTGTAAATCATCACCCACGCCCAAGTCATGTGCATATTTGTTTTTCTCAGGCCTCTGTTTCCACAGATGATAGAAAGTTTCTTCCAAATCCAAAGCTGTGTATTGCAGATATCCTTTCAACACTTGGTCATTAGTCACTAATAAAAGGCTGGTCTTAAGAAAAGGGCATTTTCTGAAATAGAAAAGGCAGTCAAAAGATGGCATTCTATAGAACCCCGGAGCTAATACACAGAACTTTGGAAAGAATGGAAGAGAACATGTGCAAGGATCATGAGAAAACACTATTTTGGAAAAGGGGGAAGAAAGTTGATTTGTTTGTTTAGTTGGCTGGTTGGCTGGGTAATTTGCTGGTTAGTTGGCTGGTTGGTTGGTAGGCTGTATGGCTGGCTGGTTGGTAGACTTGTTGGTTGGTTGGCTGGTTGGCTGGTTGGTTGGCTATTTGGCTAGTTGGTTGCCTGGCCAGCTGGTAGGCTGGCTGGCTGGCTGGTTGGTAGACTGGTTGTTTGGTTAGATGGTTGGGTGGTTGGTTGGATGGTTGGATGGTTGGATGGTTGGTTGTTGATTAACAGGTTGATGGTTGGTTAGTTGGTTGACTGGTTGGATGGTTGATAGACTGGTTGGTTAACTGGTTGACTGGTTGAATGGTTGGATGGTTGATAGACTGGTTGGTTAACTGGTTGAATGGTTGAATGGTTGGCTGCTACTAATGGGTAAATTATTTAATGGGTTTTGGTTCTTCTGGAGACAAAACTACTACAGCTCTAGAGGTCTTCCATAACCTAGATGACAACTTAACTTGTAAACACAATGAATTAACTTAGTTCTCTTTTAGGGAAATTAGGTGGGGGGTGGGAATGGAGAGGACTCTTAATTTTATTCTTTTCTAGGGTTCTTTGTTTTGTTTTGCCATATGTGTGTTTATATGTTAGTTAAGAGCATTAAACTAAACTATGATTAAAGGTATTGAAAATTGTTCTATTTTAAACTACCTTATTAGTCTGTTTTTTATTATCATGATGAAATGTCTAAGGCAGAATAACTTTTAAAGAAAAGAGGTTTGTTTAGGTCTCTGTTTTGGAGGCTGAAGGTCCAAGTAACATGGCACAGACTCTGATGAAAGCCTTTTGACTGATGTAATAATGATAGGGGGAAAGAGAAATGCAGAAAGAAGCCAGACAGGAGAGGCTAATCTTGCTGCTTTTAACTACAGTAGCAAGATTTATCACCTAGAATACTTCAGAATCACCAGTAGCCTAATTGCCTCTCATTAGGTCCCACCTCTTAAAGCTTGCATTGCCTTCCACATCACCACATTGTAGATCAAACTCCCAACACATGAATTCCTGAGGGACACACTAAAATCCTCACCCGACTCATAGCACCCACTATGCCCCTCATGAAACTACCATGAAATTAAGAAATCTGGAGATTTTTGCCCAATAACTAGACTCTGATTTTATTGTGGATGCTATTTTTGGGGAGTCACTTGATAGCTGTCATTGAGCCTTGTTCCAGGCCTTTTGAAGATCAGGAAACCAGAGCTCAGGTGTGACTGCAGGACTGCCAAGTGCAGTGTGAATTCCCACCATTTGTCAATCAGAAAGGAAGCAATACTAACCTAATCACATGACATCACAGAAGGGAGCTGCCCATTAGCTAACTTACCCATTAGTAGCAGCCATCTCTGCTGCTTAGCACGGGTCACCACCCACTCCTACCAACAGAAAGAAGAACCCAAAAAGAAGGACAAAGAAGCTTTAATGGTAGGAAAAAGAAAAATATTAATTTATCGAACACTAGATTTAAAGGAGCTAAGGGGCAAACCACTCAGAAAACTGAGCACTAAAGTGTTCTGCCTGTGTTTGTTAAGCAGTTGTGTTGGCTAGTCTTCTGTCTACTTGACACAAGCTAGAATCACCTGAGAGAAGGGGAACCTCAACTGAGAAAATGCCGCCATAACATAGGGCTGGAGGCAAACCTACATTTTCTTTTTTCATTTCTTTTTCTGTCCTTCTTTTCTTCCTTTTTCTTTTTTCTTTCTTTCTTTTTTTTTTTTTTTTTGGTTTGATTTTTGAGACAGGGTTTCTGTGTAATAGTTTTGGCTGTTCTAGAACTCACTATGTAGACCAGGCTGGCCTCGAATTCACTGAGATCCTCCTGCCACTGCCTCCCAAGTGCTGAAATTAAAGGTGTGTCACCACCACTGGGCAAGAACATTTTCTTAATTAATGACTGATTGATGAGGGGTGGCCCAGCACTGTTGTGGAATATTTTGTTCACACTCTGAGACTCCCAAGACTGTCCAATAAAGTTATACCTTTATTGGATGGGGATGGAGCCAGTGACTAGCTGATCAGAAATGGCCATAGAGAAGTCAGTAATTTGGATAGAGAAGACACACAGGAAGGAAAGGGCAAGGACTGGACTTTGGGCTCTCTTGGTTCTGAAATGAGGGAAGAGACATGTCTCTTATATTATCTCCAGCCTCCCCCCCCTAAAAAAAATCAGCTAGTTGCTACTCAGTCTCTCTGAGCTAGCAGATCTTTACCCCAGTCTTTGACTCCTGCGTCTTACTGATAAATAGATCAATAAAGACGGCAGAGCCAGGGCTGCAGGACCAGAAGCCCCACCAGGCTGTGGCCTGAGTGACCAGTTTGTGCTGACTGAGGGGCTGTGGAGCAGTAGGCAATAATTAAAACATCAGTAGATTCATGTGCAGCCGATAAACTGACACAGCACATCGTGGGTGGTGCCACCCCAGGGCTGGAGGTCCTGGGTTCTATAAGAAAACCAGGAGCAGGGAAGCACATATCTTAGTTAAGGGAGCCACCTTAGGGTTGGCAAGAGACTTGAACCTAGAGTGGCTCCCAGGAGCCCAAGGCGATGTCCCCAGTTAGTCCCTTGGGAAGCTGAGGATAGGGAACCTGAAATGACCCTATCCCATAGCAATACTGACGAATATCTTCCATATCACCATAGAACCTTCATCTGGTGATGG
>NW_026067912.1:2814947-2932546 GCF_014885135.2 Alexandromys fortis | reverse complement strand
AAAACCAGGGGGAGCGAGTCAGTAAGCAGCACTCCTCCACGGCCTCTGCATCAGCTCCTGCCTCCAGGTTGCTGCCCTCTTTGAGTTCCTGTCCTGACTTCCTTCAATAATGGACAGTGCTGTGGAAGTGTAGGCCAAAGAAATCCTTTCCTTCTCAACTTGATTTTGGCTTTGCTATTTTGTCACAGCAATAGTAACTTTAACTAGGGCCCCGGAGTTGTGATGTTTTCACAGCACTGAGTTTCTCTATGCACACATTAATCCTGCTCTGCTCTCTGCTATCACAGACAGCAGTCCACCTGGATTCAGTTGCACCTTGTGCAGCTCTAGGTGGAAACTTATAAATTTTAAAGAAATTACAACATATTATTACAACTGTCCTATTGTTTATTATCATAAATTATGTTATGGGTGTGTATGTATAGGGAAAACAAGGTATGTATAGTTTGCTGATACTTATGGTTTCAGACATCCACTGAGGGTCTTGGAATTTATTCCCTGTGGACAGGAGGGAACTGTTGTACCTGACTGCCTCTTATAATCAGGTTATCTCCCGAGCCCTAAAACGGGACATGCCAGGGATCCAGAATTTTGGTGCCTATCCTGGTGCCCTAAGGTGAGAGCTAAGCACCTCAGTCAGTTACCAAAAGATGTCCTCAAGAAGGGCGAAATACCTAAAGGAGAGAGGATATAAAATAAATAGACAGAGAGATAGACAGACAGACAGACAGACAGAGCTATCAAAAGGAAGACACACCTTCTCTGGATCCTTGAAATCTCTGAGCATCTCTTATAAAATGAAGTTGATACTGCTTGGCTCAGAGTGAATATGTGGTCCGTGATACAGGAGACCTTTAATGTATTTTTTGGTTTTCCTCCTCAAAAGACTTTCAGTACTTTTTAATGTTTTTACTTTAAGAGTTCATAACCCCCAATCCAGGCTTAGGAGGTCACAGGTCCCTTGTGGAAAACGACTACAGTTGTTTTGCTAAATAGACACATCCATCATCAAGCTGCCCTCTGAATACTTATGTTTATACCCTCAGATGAGTTCTGCCCTCAACCTTGGCCTGAGAATCTTCTCTCTGAAGTGGCCAGTAGTAAATATAGAAACCAGAACTGGCCAAAATGCTGAGTGAGTGTCTAGTGAGTGCTTAGCCCTGAGTGGGAACACTGAAGAGGAGGAGGAGGAGGAGGAGGAGGAGGAGGAAGAGAGAGAGAGAGAGAGAGAGAGAGAGAGAGAGAGAGAGAGAGAGAGAGAGAGAGAGAGAGAGAAGGGGGTAAGGGATAAGTACTGTGACATGCTGTCATCTGGATATCACATGGCCATTGCACTAGTGAATTCATAGCAGCTGTGGTCACCTGCACAGGATCGAGCCAACAGCATCAGTCACCATTTCAACAGGCAGCACTAATCGCACTCAGAGGTTTGCAGCAGCAGCAGTGGAGGATAAGGCAATGGAGGGGCGTAAAAAAGAAGGTCTTATGGGTTCTTGGGAGTTTCCAGAGAGTGGCTTGGGAATAGATTTGATCAAAATAGATTGTTTACATATATGAAATTGCAAAAGAAAATAATATTCTCTTTTTTGATATAGGGTCTCACTAGGTAGCTCTGGCTGGCCTGGAACTCACTATGTAGACCAGGCTGGCCTCCAACTCTCAAAGATCCACCAGCTTTTGTCTCCTGAGTACTGGGGCTAAAGTTGAACATCACCACATCTGGTACAATATCTACTTTTTTAAAAGCCCATGTCCCTTTTGTGAACAGACAGCTAAGTGATAGACACTATCTATCTATAGTATAGTAGGGGGTCGGGTGCACTCTCAGGACGATGAGCTGCAGCAGGAAGTGGTCTGTCCTAGAGTGTATGCATCCCCATAGCAGTCCCACCCATTCATACAATAGGGGTTGTGGGAGCCATGCAACAGCTCGACCAAACCCTGGAGTGTGTGGCTGTCATACCATTCACCTTGGCAACTCATATGTGTCATATAAATGGGACAGTTATGGTAGGGTTGTGTTGTCACCAGCAGACTGATGGTTTCCTATTTTGCTTCTTCCCCCTGCTTTTGTCTGATGGATAATAAGACATCACCAAACCAGATTCTTGTCTTCCTGGTTGCTTCCAAGTCTGAACATGATTGGTTTATGGACCAAGCCAGCCAATCACTTCAGTTACCTATCCAGAACTTTAGTCATGGGAATAAATCCCATGCGATGGCACAGGCAGCCACCAGCCATGACCTGGGAACAGATACCATGGCCTTATGAGTTAAGTTCCTCCAAAAAGCTGCTGAGTGCCATCCTTGGGGTTCACCTTCAGGACAGTGTGGCCTAAGCTGGTTTCCTATGTCCCCTGTTTGCTACTGAGAATTCACTTGACTTTCAACGGCCCTATGATCTGATCAAAACAGAAACAGATTCCATCTTGGATGAAATCTTGACATTTTGATCACTAACACAGAACTCGCATGAGAATCCACATCTTCTTTCTCTTCTTCCTCGTGCTAGTCTCTTTGTTTGGGTTTTCCATGGAGTTTCCTCCCTTAACACTTGGTCTCTGGGTTTTTAATCACCCTACACCAATTTCCTCTTTGTCACTTGGCCCTCTTCCCCCTCTTCCCTGGGTCTCCGTCTCCTCCACATGACTCCTTCTTCCTCCTTTGCTTCCTCTCTATTTCCCTTCTGTAAGGATTCCCTGAACAGGTCTGCCCCTCCTGGGAAGTGAAAACCCTGTTGGGGAGAGAAAGTATAGTTTGTGGGTTTAAAGCAAGAACATTGGTGTCTGCTTTGGGTGTGAAGTTACGATTTGCCCCTTAGCATCCATGGAGCTTTGGATACATCATGGGGTTTGATGTCCCCCTTGCCTCTGATGTCTGTGGCAAGGAACTGAATACAACACTGTGTATATAACTGCTATGTTAGGGAAGTGCTTAGCCTGCGGCATACTCTGCATAGAATATCTGGGTGCGGTGATGCATGCCTGCTACCCCAGCTCTCAGGAAACTGAGGCAGGAGGATGACAAGATAAAGCTTCACCTGAGCTAAGCAGTGAATTCAAGCCCATCCCACCTAAAGGGTGAGCCTCTGCCTCAATACACAGACAATCAAATAATTAATTAATTATAACTCGTATTAAAAAAATTTAAGACTAGCCCAATCTGATCTTCACTGAGACTTAATTCAGTAGGGCCATGGCTATGTTGCTGATTGATGAAGGTTCCAGACTTCTCAGGGACAGGGCAGATGGAGACAGGTTGCATGCTAACTCGTTTCCCAATTATAAAACAGATTAGATAGTCTCTCTTTTGTATACTGAACACTTAAATAATATTCTCCAAAAAGGATCCAATTACTGCAAAAGAAACTTGCTTGAAATTGGTTTTAGGTAACATTTTGTTTGTCCCTTTGACAGAAATCTCCTATAGCTGCTCCTCCTGCTGAATGAGTGTGTCCCTGACCATGCATGCTTGGTGTTATTGCTCCACTCCTTTTCGGTCCTCTGTATCTTGAAGCGCCACTAAAAATCAACAGTAGAGGACTGGAGAGATGGCTCTGTGATTAGGGACATCAGCTGCTCTTCCAGAAGTCCTGGGTTTCATCCCCAGCACATAAATGGCCGTTCACAATCATCCATACCTCCAGCCTCAGAGGACCCGGTGCCCTCTTCTGGTATTTAGAGGCACTAAGCATGCAAGCACGCACATAGTGCACAGACAGCCATGTGAACAAATCGTGAACATGCATAAACACAGATTAGAAATCAACAGTAGTGCCAGGCGATAGCTCACTGGGTAAAAGTGCTTGCCACCCAAGCTCGACTACCTGAATTTAATCCCCAGAATCCACATAAAAACAAAATGTGGCACACATCTATGACCCCAGCACTCCTAGGAAGAGATGAGAAGTCGAAAAAGGATGCATATCTAGAATCTCACCGCCCAGCTAACTTGGACTGGATGTGCAGTTGCAGAAACAAGAGAGACCTTGCTTCAAAACAGCAAGGTGGAAGACAAGAACCAACACCCAAAAGTGGCCTCCCACACATATGCACAGCAATGATGCTCCTTTTCCTCTAAGACACAAAGGAGCATTTCCACTGTATTGTCCTCACTCTTGGGACACTGAATAAATCCTATCACACAAATTAGCCCTCCATGGATGCCACTAAGTTCTTCAAGTTGGCAGATATATTTTTGGAGGTACATAGCAAATTGCAGGCCAGCCGGAACCACACAGTAGGACTTTTTTGAAAATTAATAATAAATAAATAAAGATATTTTTACTTTGTAGAAAGACAGAAGAATCTTCTTAAGAGATGAATCAAGCAGAAAACATTACTTTCAATCTTTAAAAAAAGAATTAGGGGAAAGGGCTTCCACTAAAAATGGAGTCTCATTAGAAATGCAAATCACAACTGTGAGTTCATTTACATAAAGCCACGTTTCTGTAAGAATTAGGGATTTCTTTTCCACAATGATGTTTCTCAGATGATCACTAGAAGGCTGTTGCCAAGGACTCAAAAAAGTTGACCCAAAATTATGAGGATTCCACAATCCTCAAACTCTCCAGCTCTTGTCAAAAGTACTCTTGTTGACGATTTTTACCAAGAACCAAGTCTCATAACTGTACTTTCCCGAGAAAGGCCAACTGAGGACAATTGTCTTGCCTGATGAGATTCTGGTGAGCCACAAAAACAATTTCCCCCAAACCTATGAGATCACAAAGTGGCAAAGCTGGCCACCCTGTGCAGTTGGTGAAATCCCTCTTTGGGGTCCCTCATATGCCTAACAGACCTCCTGACTCTGTTTCCCTGACTCGAGAGCGTCACTACAGACCTAACAGGGATGGGCAGTCAAAGGGCATGGGCTTCAGTTTGAGAAAACAACCCTCTGTGAACAAATCAAGAAGCCAGAGCATGACTTCATCAGAAGACCAGTTTCAATCCTGCTGTTATTGGAGACTCTGTGAAAATCCTCTAACCTCAGTTTCCTCATCTTGGGGGGAAAATAATGCCTGTCAAGAGATACTACCCTGCAATGAGATCATGGGCAATCAAATGTCAGGCTTTTTTCTTTTTCCCTAAATCAGCGTTTCCCAGTGTGGCACACAAACTATTAAAGATGCATCATAACTCTGTCTGTCATAACTGCCTTTTCATTTTAAGACCTACAAAAAACTTAAAGAGCATAGAAAATTATAAAGAGGGTGTCTGTCTTTTGAGGTTAAGTCAAATATAAACCAAAATACATATTTACTAGTTCATATAAAGTAGTAAGTAGATAGTGAAGTAATAGCTAGGTATCTTCACAGGATATAGGCATATAAAACAGTAATGTAAGAAAAAAATTTAAAATATTGAAAATTAAATATGCTTCCAATTTTAGTCTATTTTACATTTATTATTTATTTGGGGGGCAAACACAGTGTTTATGTGACTGTCGGACCAGTGTTTATGTGACTGTCGGACCAGTTTTTTAATATATTTTACATTTATTTATTTTGTGGATGGGAGAAAACCCTATGCCACAGTGTTCATGTGGAGGTCAGAAGACAGCTTGGGGGAACCAGTTCTCCTCTCTTCTAGAATGCAGAACTTGGGTCATTAGACTTAGCCGTGGGTGCCTTCCCTCCCACAGCCATCTCACCAGTCCCGTGATAACACTTTGAAAACTAATAATGGCCCCCCGGGGTCTCAAAGAGGGAGGACCTGAGGACATAGAGTGCTTGCTTTCTTAAAGCTGAGGCACGCATCGCATCGTATCTGGCCCTAGCCTCCACTATGGTATCTCTTCCCCTAAAGAGTGATCCGCTTTGCCGCACAGTCATAACAAATCACGTAACAGGCTGGGTTTTCCTGTTTGTGTTCACAAGAAAAGCTTGAATCTCACCGTGGTACCAGTTGTGAAATATGTGCGAATCTGAGTCATGTTCATTGTTTATTAGGTTTATCCCGAACTCTGCTGCTAGTGTTTCAATTTTAATTTCTCTTCCTTTGAACTTTACCACTTTTTATATGTTCATAATCTTTTTTAATACTGTCGTCCTAAAACCATAATATGGGAAGATATGAATTTGTGAGGTTTTGAGTTTCTGTTCCTTTTGTTATTATTATTATTATTTTCCACTTTATTTTCTTGGTAATATGATTCTCTGGGTTTAAGAAATGTCCTTAAACTCACGGGATTTTTTTTTTAATTTGGAATCTTTCTGTGCCCCTAGAATGGCATTATTTTAGTATGCTTTAGTAAGGGTGAAACAGTCAGACCCACAGGATCATTTTGAAATCCACCCTCATCAAATGCATGCTTTTCAAAGTTACATAATTATCTAAAAGACCATTTTCATTTATCTAGACAACCCCATGGACTTTAAAGAACAAGAGGAAGTAGATGCCTTAGTAGTATTGAACTTCCTCTTTTTTCCCTCAAAAGCTAAGATCTTGCTAACAACAACAACAGAAAAAAAAATCCCAACCTAAAATGATACCAAAATGTGATGTCAAAAATGTTCAGAATGCCCTAATGTCAGGGAGGTGCTCTTTGTTTATAGTTCACAATACACTGAGCCTCCTCAAAGAGTGGATTTCTCATGACCTAACTCCTGCACTGACCAACATTTTCTCCAGTAGCAGAAGGTTGTACATCTGTTTCTGCACAACTCCTAATCTTCTTGGTATCTTGATTCCATTTTTTTTCCACTGGAGATAATTCCTATTCTACTGTAACATACAGTTGCAAACTATATGAGGGTATAGTGACATGTGAAAAGAATCGAATTCAAGGGTCTAGAGAGACATCTCAGCGGGCAAAGTGCTTTTGTTGCAAGGATGAAGGCTGGATATCAGATCCCTAGCACCCACCAGTAACAGCTGCATACAGAAGGCAGAAAAGGTACCAGCAGTGTGAGCTTACTAGCTGGACTAGCTGAGTTAGCATGCTCTGGGTTCAAATGAGAGACCCTGATTTACTGTATAAGGCAGAGAGAAACCAAAGAAAACCCCTCACATCACCCACTGGCCTCCAGACACACGCCCACACCACCATGCCCAGCCAAGCACACACATGCACTCACACCAAAATCAATTCCAACAAGCAAAAGATGCAAAAATGGTGATGGCCCTAAAAGGTATTAGCAATTGCTCAAATGGAACTTGCCTGGCTTGAACAAAAGCCTGAGTTGAATTGCATAAACTGAGCATGGTGGCTCACACTTGTAATCCCAGTGCTTAGGAAATGGGAGCAGAAGGGTCAGGATTTCCAGGTCACTTTCGGCTATACAGCAAGTTCAAGGTCAGCTTGGACCTCAGATGATGATCAAATAACTAGAGTAACATGTGAAGGTAGATGTGAACGATCTATGGGCGCAGAAACAGGAACACGGTCAGCTCTGTCCCTCTGACTCTTGGCTCCTTCTTCCCCTTTCAAGTGTATAGAGAAAACTCAAGAGATTGAACATCCAAAAACAAATAAATAACCCAATTAAAAACCGGGGAGTAGGAGTTGGGGAGATGTCTCAGTAGATAAAATGCTTGCCGCCAAAGCATGAGGACCTAATGTCAGATACACAACATTCAATATATAAAACCGCTTGTGGGTACACACACCTATAATCCTGCTACTGGGAGGTAGAGCCAGGAAAGACCCAGGGTACCATGGCCAGATAATCTAGCCAATCAACAAGTCCTAGGTTCCATGAGAGACCCTGTCTCAAAAAGTAAGGTGGGGAATGACAAAAGAAGACACCTAATGCCAACTTCTGATGTTGACTCAAGCCTTCACAACTTCACATGTGCATGGATGGGGTAGGCACATGTGTGTGCATGCACACACACACACGCACCTTTTATAAAGAAAGAAAAATGGCCAATGGAACTAGGCAAAAGAAGAAATGCAAGCAGCTGATAAAGGTTTAAGTGTTCATACTTGGAATACAAATTAAAACGACTTTAAGATTCTGTCTCAGGCTGGAGAGATGGCTCAGCAGTTAAGAGCACTGGCTGTTTGTTCAGAGGACCTGGGTTCAATTCCCAGCACCCACATGGCAGCTCACAACTGTCTATCACTCCAGTTCCAGAAAATCTGACGCCCTCGTATAGACATACATGCAGGCCAACCACCAATGTACAGAAAATACAAATAAATAAATTATATTAAAAAAACAGATTCTGTCTCACCCTGACCACAATGATTATTATAGAAAGAATAAATGACAGCAAGTGCTAGCAGGGATGTGGGGGAGGGGAAGCCTTTCTTCAGCAATCCTGGGAGCTTAGACTGGTGCAAACAGTGTGCAAAGAGTTTCCCTGAAAGCTAAAGGCTGAGCCTCAGGACCCAGCTACACCACTTCTAGATACCATACTGCATGGCAGAGCTACCTGTACATCTGTGTTCTCTCACGCTCTATTCACAATAGCTAAAAAGTGGAACCATCCTGGACATCCATCATCCAATGAATGGATAATGAAAATAGGCTACGTACACATAAAGAAAAACAGAATTATAAAATTTTCAGGAAAATGGTTGAAGCTGGGAAATACACCTAGTGAGGTAGACTCAGATCAAGAAATACAAACAGCATGTATTCTGGATATATGAATCATCACTTAGAATGTGTAGGTTCTATATGTTTAAGTTGGGGGTGAGTGTCTGTACAGGCTAGGAAGCCAGAAACGCACTGGATGTCTTAAAGAGAGTGAGGGTAAAACACATGAGATCTGAAAGTCCAGTGGGAGAAGACTGGAGATGGACCCATTTAAAGAGGAGTGGGGTAAAGGGACAGGAAAATGGAAGAGAGTTAGCTACAACTAAAATGTATGAAAAGGCCATACAGAAACTCCTTACTATATACACTAAGTAAAAATATGGTGTACAACAAAACAAAGAATATTTCAATGGAGGTATCCTGCAAGGGTGACTAATACTACTCCAAGAAGCAGGGTTTTTAAAAGTTAAAACCCAGAAGGAAAACATGAGTATTCCTTCTGAGTGTTTGGCCACTGAAGCTCCTAATGTCCCCAAAACAATACAGGCTATTGGGTTGCCCAGCAGAACCATGGTAAAACCACATTGCTGATGACACCATCCCACTTTGGTTGCAGGACTAGAGCTGAGCTGGAAGCTGCTTTCCCCTCTAGCTAGTTTTCACAGCGCTGGAAGGTGCGAGAAAGCTGTGGGTGGAGGGGAGATATCAAATGTCTTCCCAACTGCAAACCCTGTTTACCAGACTATGCTCATCTGCCAGGCAAGATACACACTCGCACATTTGTGGCTGTTGGTGGAGCAATTGGTTTCTGTCTAATTGGACTTGAGACCCAATCAGCAAGAGGGGACTCACATCTGCACGGTAAACCTCATTAGAAGATCATAGTTGGAGAGGCCATAGACCCCGATTGGAAAGTCAGAGCCATTGTTTTGCTAAGTTGACAGCTTTGCCTGTCAAGTTATCTTAAAAGTTGTGTTTGTGCCCATAGATTAGTGCTGTCCTCAACTTTGGTCAGGGAAGCTTCCCTTTGCAGTAAGAAGTGGTGGCTACAGAGTCTCGGAACTGGTCAGCATGCTGAGAGTAAGCAACTGCCCTGTCGAGTGCTCGGCCCTACACAGGACACCTGCCGCACCCCTCCCAAGACGGGTAAACATGGAGGTCTCTGAAAATGCTATGCCCAGCAGAGGAACGGTCTTCATGAGGCAAGAATGAAATCCAGTTCAACACGATTTGGTTAGCTGGTATTGGTTCAAACTTACAGCAGTTTATTGCAGACACGGTTAAGTCTGGTACAATCTTGGGGGGGGTTAAAGTTTCCTGGTTAAAAAACAAAAACAAAAAACTATCTCAATCCCCTGTGTACAACATGGCAAAGGAGTGACTACATGGAAACTTTTCTAAGCACCTTTGACCTCTACCGTGAAGAAGGATTCTATAGCTTAAGGACCCAGGGCCTGGTGTGTTCTTGGCCACACAGATAGTGTGGCGGTCACCAGGCTCTATAAAGGACCACCTGTGACAGCTCCCCTAAGGATGAGTTCTGTTGACCGAGAAACAAAGCTAAAGATAAAAATCTAGGGAGAAAGAATCCGGTGTACACATAATAGTCTGCGTGACTTGTGTGTGGTCTGGCCCTACAGATATCCCTGATGGCCAGACTACTAACAATATCCACTCCCCGCCTTGAAGTGGAAAACAGGTATACGGAAGACAAGCCTGTACTTCACGTTCCTGGTTTCCTAAGTGCTTACCTGTGAGCACAGAGACCTCGTGCCCTCTACATGTACACACACACACACACACACACACACACACATATGTACAGAAATGGATGTAGTATTAGGCTCGTGTGACTAGGGAGCATGACAAGTCCCAATATCTGCAGTTAGCAAGCTGGGGACCCAGGAGACAAGTGTGAAGCCCGGTCTGAAAGTCACACAGGCAAAGCCCTTGTTTCAATTTAAGTCAAAAGCTGGAAAAAGTGGGTGTCACGCTCCCTTAGTGATCATACTACTGGCCTCCTGCGGCTGTGCAAAGATCAAATGAGATGATAATTTCAAGACTATAGCATGTGAACATCGGCTCTCAAAAAATGTTCCCCCTTATTATCAGAGAGCCTTTGGGTATTATTCAGTTCAGCAGGTAGTCAACCTTGGAAAACACTTGAACTCGTTCTACGATCACAAAATGATTTCTAAGTGAGAGACACGGCTTACACAAGCAGGAGGCTTGCCATGTGTTGAGGCCAGACTGAAATACAGAGTGAGTTCTGGGCCAGCATAGACAGTGTGAAGAACAGCCCAAAACCCCAAAGAAAGGCGAAAGCACTTTAGAATGAGGAAGCCCTCCCAAGTGTGTGCTGCTGCTCTCGGACACCTGCCCCGTGTGCTCTAAGATCCCCTCACGTGGCGTTTCCCTTTTGAAAATACTGGACCAGGAAACCCCCAGGGATCTGGTTCCTAGTTCTTGTGCCTTTCACTCCTGGCAGCAGCTTCCCAGCTGAGGATTCCAGCAGGGTAGGTGGAGAACCCCTACCCTCTCTTGTGGAGGGATTCCAGATGCTTGTGTTGACATCACACAAGCCAGCCCGTCTTTCTATTTCAAAATGAATCTCCCCCAAAGCTCACAGTTGAAAGCCTGAAGGGAAAACCACATCTGTCTTCTTTCATTTCCTCTCCAGAAGCCCCCCCCCTTTTTTTTTTTTTTTTTTTTTTTTTTGCCTGCTCAGGGGTGTCTGGCTTTGGAGAGAGATTGGGGCAGCTTTGCTCTTATGGCTCATAAGAGCAGGGCAGGGAAAAACAAGGGTAAGAGCAGAAAGGCACGTGACTTGCAGAGCACCTTCTGCGAATTGTTTTCTCTCTTTTTCGCCTTTGAATACCCAAGCACCAAACTACAGGCTGTGGTGGAGGAAGCGGGGAGTTGAGACTGAAAGCTGAGGCTTGAGTGGAGACTCCAAGACATTGTCTATTTGTTCCTCTGCCCTGGATGCCACCACTAGAACTGGGGACCTGCTCACAAAGACTTGCATGTGAGGATGTCCCCAGAAGGACATGGCAGCAAGAGCAGACAGGGAGTTGAACGAGGCCCCTGGCCTCTCACTTTCTGTATTAAACCTCAAATACCGACACGCTATCCCCTGGCAGACAGCCAGGCTCTTCACTGTCTCACGAGCAAGCTTCTTCTCTCTTGTTCCCCAGCAAGTCTCAGATCAATGTCCAGGTCACCTCACCGCTCCCAAAGAGCCTTACATCTTGCCGGACCCATAGTCTAGAGTGTTCCTCTGCCCCATTCCTTGTGTCAAAGTCTATGGCCTTAAAGGCAATTACAAACATTGTCTCCCCTGTTAGGCCTATAATAACTGTCTCTGTCAAATCATAATGATAATATAATTGATTTAAATGTCCTTATTAATAATATTTATTAGGCAGGCACTCTAAACTCAAGGCTCACATACATGATATCAACCATATCACATACTAAATGGTATCTCATCATTTCTGCCTAGGCAATTCTTATCTCTAGAATATCAATCAATGCGCTTGTTCTTTCTGCATCTCGTTTTCCTCAGAAATCAGTGGGAATCAAGCAAGCCATTTAGTCTGGTTGTTGTATGGACGGCATGAAGAGCATAGTACCTAAGCACATAGGCTGTGCTCATTAAACACCGTTACTTCTTGTAAAAGCATATAGGTCTAGGTGGAAAGTATCCCCACTTTATAGATGAAGAAATTCAGGCAACAGAGAGATTGAGTAAACAGCCCACATTCAGAAAAAAGAAAAATTTTTACTTCCCTCATAATTTGGCTTTATTTGCAGTGCCCAATGACTCATGCCGACAAATAATACATCTGCCTGTGGTCTCTCCTTTACCATTCCTTAGGTAGACACTCACCCCAGGGCATAACTGACTACTGTCTCCAAGACTCTCGATTGCAACGAGCCTTTTTCTGTCTCACCAGTCAACTTCCAAATAATGACTTTGAGACTTCTTACTAATTTCAAAACCTGGGCCGATAGCTTAGGTTTGTTCCTAACTGGGTCTCTTATAACTTAAATTAGCCCATTTATATTAATCTATGTTCTATCATACCGTGTTACCTCTCTTTCATCTTGTTTTCCTCTCTGTGTCTTCTGCACACCTCTATACTCCTTCTTTTCCTTTCTCTCTCTGCCAGAAAGTCCCGCCTACACTTCATACTTAGCTATTGGCCATTCATCTTTTTATGACACCAATCACAGCAAGACACCTTCACACAGTGTACAAATATCCCACAACACTCAGCCCTGGATTCCTTGTCTCTTTGCTTCCTGCCCATCCATCCATCCATCCATCCATCCTGTCACCTTCTGATTTTGATCTAGTCCAGCCTTCCATACCATGATGAATAGCTCTACCGTGGAATCTGCCCTCATCTGCCCTGCTGGAAATGGTCTCCCCATCTCTTAAATTCCCCCAGCACATGCCTGGACTTTGAACACTTCTTTACCCAGTCTCCTTCGTGGTCTTCTGGGGATTTGGTTTCTTTATCATGCTAAATACTGAAGTCCCTATAGAATGAGTCAAATACAGCCACCCACTGTCAATAAAAATATTTTAAGTGACGAGATAAACAAATGCATTTGTTTCCATATTTTAGACCCTTGCCTCCTGGTTGTCTTTTATATACTGAATATAAACAATTAAATGCATCTATAGATACATTTGGCCTGAGTAGTTTAGCAGAAATAGTTTTTTGCTGTTTCATTTTTTCCTGAGAACCAAGGAGATTACCAGAAAATCCTGCTTGTTGTTTGTGGTATAGAACTCCAAGCTATATGACATCTGGACATGTCCCAAGTATTCATTCTGCACACTGTTGCAACCAGTCAGGGCCATCTAATTCAACTCCCAAACACATTTGTTTAGTGAGTAGAGTGTCTTTTCACACACTTTTTGAATTTGACTACCTTCACAGGGGATGCAACTTCCTGCTATATTGATGCTGCCGGTACCACTTTGTGATCATACATACCACACTTTTAGGCTTCTGGACTTCCAAAGGACCTCAGATTTGCTTTCCCTACAAGTTTATCATGACAAACAGCCTCTACTTCAAGGATTAGTTCCAGAAAGTTCTAATGGAAACATAAAAGAATCTGAACAAAGGAATATTCAGTCCAAATACAATGATGCTACAGGGAGGTGAAAGAAAATGATATCTGTGTGTCTGGAACTGTAATTGATGGTCACTCTCATGTGACTGAAGTGGCACAAGTTAAGTAGGCTCATGGCTCAAAGAAACTTGCAATCTGTTCATTCTGGGGAAGAAAAATATTTATCCAAACAGTGTGTCTGTGGAATGCAGGCTTTCTACACAAAGTTCTATCCATCTCACTCAACTTCCACAACAGCTCTTTGTTGTGGGCCCTTCCTTTAGCTCAAATAAAAAGCAGCATCACATGACTGGTGGTCTTACCTGACATCATATGACCAACACATGGTACAGCTGGTGTTTAAGCATCTGGACTCTTGGGAACCCTTATATTTGAGCATGTCCTATATGTACCGGGAAAACTGGCATCCGCACACAGTCAGGAAACAAAACACAGTTGTTATTCATTTACTCGCCCCCTACAACACTTTTATTGAAAGTCTAGTATATGACTCGTGTGTGTGTGTTTGTGTGTGTGTGTGTGTGTGTGTGTGTGTGCAAACCTTCTCAGATAGGGGTTTTCAGCTCAGCAGGAAGACAAGGCGAACCCTAAAAGGCGTTAAGTCAGAGAGGGTAAGAGAAGTACCCTGACTCGGCTTGGCCCTGCACACCTCGCTTATTTACCACGGTTTCCCATCACCTCGTCCCCTACAGTGAAGTGCTCCCTTTCTGCATGGGTTAAGCATCCCAGTCAATTCCTTCACGGCGTAGTGAGTGGTCCCAGGTGGCCACACCTTTCAAAAAGACCTCAAACCATACCAGTGCGATGACTGTAAGTGTCAAATTTCTAACTTGAAGGGTTTTTCTTTTTTTCTCCCTTAAAAAAAAATGTTTCTCACCCTGGTCATCTGCAAAACAGGAGATGTCTTAGGCCAGCCTGGTAGCTCACCCTCATTCAGAACGTAGTACTAATGCCTGAAATATCGACCAGTGAACACAGGCCTTCCATTTGAGCGATGTAAGTTCTCCATCCCATCACCCAGAGCAAGCCATGACAAGGATGATGTAAGAAAAATCTCCCTCTTGTTTCACCAGTGACTCCACCAGCCGGGAGGATTTGCATATATTATGTCACACAGAAAGAAAAAGTTGAATGGACTTAAAGTCAACTAGTTCTACCAGGCATTTTCCTTTGAGACTGCGGTAGTCATATTGCATCACGGCAGTGGGGTATTCCACAGACAGAAGTCGGATCACTAGCGCTCACACTTTCTCTCACCAAGAACAGGAACCCGCTGAGGAAGCCGATGAGAACGGCCAAAGGAATGTGCTGAAGGGGCTAGGTGTTGGGTTTCTTCTGTGCACTTCAACTCTCCTATTCTTTCATTTCCCCTGACAGGATGTTCCTAGTCACAAGGACAACGCCTGAAGTTTGCCAGCTGAACTGCGAGTCTGACCAAAAGCCTTCAGAATCTCCATGTGTTGCCTATTCGTTTCCTCTTGGTTCCGCCCGATGTGCTGACGTGCTGTCGCTAAAGGGCTGTGGGGTTTCTCACCCCTCGTCTCTGGCCCAGTGAACCAAATTAAGCTGAGCATTGGCTGATGATTTCGAGGCAATGGGATACAATTTCAGAAAGGGTGATGACAGGGGCAGGGGTGAGAGTTTGGTTAGTAAAGGGCTTGCCTTGTAAGAACGGAGACTCGAATTTGGCACGTAGAACTCACATTAAAAAGCTGGGTAGTGAGCGCTTATAATCTCAGCATTGAAGAGCTGGGGTACATTCCAGTTCAATAAGAGACCCTGACCAAATAAATAAATAAATAAATAAATAAATAAATAAATAAATAGATGTGGCCCCCTGAGGAATAGCAATCAACATTGTCGTCTTGGTTCTACACACATGTGCACATGCACCCCCACATATATGTACATCCACACTAGCACACATATGAATACACACACATGCGCACACAAACATACACAAAAAATAAAATATAACAATAACTTTTCAGAATTTTCATATAAAATGTGCTTAGATGCTATTTAAGAAGGACTTGACGACAAAGGGGTACCTTAGCTTCACAGTCTGGAAACAATAGGCATTGCTGTGTGCTTCCCAAACCCCAGCCGGTCTCCCCAGGGTTGCCTATTCTCAGGAGTGCTGTAAGGTATCTGAAGTCTCCAAGGCGCACCGGATATACAGCTATTGGATGCTGCACAAACAAGCCAGCTCACAGTCTAAATCCTAGCTCATGCCACGGCCCTTTCCATAATGGCACGTTTGGTGGACTCCATGCTTTCAGCTGTAACAAGGAGCAAGTGCTGGGCAGAAAATGAGGATGGTGTTTTCAATCAAGTTCCAGAGCTAGAGGAACTGAACTGTCAAGCACACACATTCAATTAGATAACCGCGGGGATTTTAGGATTCAGTAAAAATACTAGCTAGTTATTTTAAGTTTTTTTCAAAGAGTTACTAAGGTGCTCTATAACACCAGCTGTTTTTTGTTTGTTTGTTTTTTTAACTGAATATAAAATTGCTAGATATTTCCTTTGGCCTGTGGTGCAAGATAATAAGCTCTGTTACTCGGGGATCCATAAGTTAGGTCAGTCTTTTGTTGGTGTTTGTTTGTTTTTCTCAATTCCGTGGGCCTTACTTGTTACAAAACATGGTGGAATGTGAGCGTGCGTGCGTGCGTGCGTGCGTGCGTGCGTGTGATGTTTCAGTCCGGTGATTTTCCCATCTTCCCATGCTGTGTGTCTACCTCACAGGACCATGTAGTCTCATATCTCTGCACCGCCTGCCTCAGCCTCTCTGAGCATCTCCTGGCACCCTCCCTGGTTTGCTCACATTGGCCTCCTTTCAGATCCTCAGACACCACAAGCCCTTTCCCAACCTCAGAGCTTCTTGCTGGTTCTTATCCCCACCTACCTTTAGGTCTGATCTTAATTGTCACCTCATCAGAGAGTGGCAGCCCCCTGCCTCCCAAAGGCAGAGTGCTCCTGTAGTTCTGACATTCTCTGAATGGTGGGGACCCATTCACTTCTTTCAAAGGACTGTGTCTACTGAGCATGCACTTTCCCTCAGTGTCAAGGGATGGTGATTCCAGGTCTCTTCTCCCCAAGATGCACAGATGTCCGAGTCCCAAATAAACGCTTACATCATGTTTGCATATAATTTATACCCATCCTCCTGAACATTAAATCATCTCTAGATGGTTATTACGTCAAATACAATCTAAACGACACACAATTAGCTATCATATTATACTCTTTAAGAATAAAGGACCACTCAAAAATATCTGCACATGGACAGTCAATACTTTCTGTTTTTTTTTTTCTTCTGATGTAATCCGTACTATTCTCATTCAGTATAATTCAGCAGTCTGAGTAGGAAATCTATGGATACAGAAGTTCATGCTTAGCTCCCTAAAAAAGAGAGAGAGATTGAGATTGCTCTAAGATAGAGAGAGAGAGAGAGAGAGAGAGAGAGAGAGAGAGAGAGAGAGAGAGAGAGAGACTGAGGCTGCTCTACTCACAGCTGTACTCACAGAAGCCTACTACAGTGTCTGGTACACAGTACCAGACTTGGTTACCACTTGGTCAGTGTCAGGCCCAGAAGAAGCTCACGATAAGTGACTGTGTCACCTATCAGCACACCAAAGCACATGCTGGCCTCCAGGCTCTCTCGGTATCCCCTACCCTAAATTCATCCAGCTCCTGGGTTTCCTTCCCCCTCCCCAGTTTGTCATTTCTATAGAACCCTGCCATTTAGTCATGCACTAGCTTGGCTCTTAGTCCTCTCTCCTGTTTGTTCTCTCTCTCTCTCTCTCTCTCTCTCTCTCTCTCTCTCTCTCTCTCTCTCTTTAGTAGAGCAGTGATACTGGACTGTCGCCAATTCGTTTAGATCACTTCCCTGTGACCACAGAGGCAGGAGTGCTTTCTGCACCCCACCTCCAACCCTTTCAACCCATTGCTCCCTTTCAATCAGACCATTTGGGTTTTTATATACAAGCGGCCCAGTGCACCCTGGTACCTTTCCTTTAGTACTTGGGCAGCCCAAGTGCCCAGAGTCACTGGGGGTTGCAAAGAAAAAAGGCCTTCAGCCATTGGAGGAAACATAAGCACCTTTTGTCACCTGCTCACACCAGACTGCAGTTCCCCTTTCCTGGACCTCATTCTCTTACATTTTTGGCTGTGAGCCTAACCTTTAACGGATGAGCCATCTCTCCAGCCCTCCTTCTCACAAATGTCTCAAATATTCTCCCCAACAACCGTCTCCACCTCCTGTTTCTCGAATTCCCACATCTCAGAAAGCCACTTTGTCCATACACCTTCTGTGTGTGGTTTAGCTGAGGACAATGCCTGCTCAGCCTACCTGCAGCCTTTCTGTTCTATTACCATAACAAAGGGTGGCTTTGTGTGACAGATGGCACTGAGAGACTCGAGCACAGTATGTGTAACCATCCCAGCTTCTTGCTACATTTTCCGTGGCAAGTTGATTTTATGCTCCGAGCCTCTGTTTCCTCGCGTGTGAAGTGAGCAGGACTGTATCCGGCTCATGGCTGGACTGTGAGGCCTGGAGGAGAAAATGTACACAAAGCGTGCACGCAGTGTCCGGTCTGTGGGAAGCCCACTCGATAAAGCTAGCTATTGTGCTTTCTCATCTGGGTACCTCATTTGTCAAGTATTGACTTATACATCTCTCCAGCGCTTCCCCGACCACATCCTCTAAAGAACTGTGTGCTTCTGAAGCACAATGCCCAACCGTCACAGGGCAGGGTCAGTTCCTCTGTGTGGTGCCCTGGTGTTCCGAGTGCACTACTCACAGAGACAGTATTCCTTCTCTGGCACAGAGCAAGTAGCACTAAAAATCTTGTCAACTGAAAAATAATTAGTTAAACAGATAACCAGATAGTCAAATTGATTATTAAAACGTTGCTATGAGGTCAAGTATGATTGTCCATCCTAGCACGGAAGAGGCTGAGGCAGGAGGATGAAGAGTTTGAGGCTAGCCTGAGCTACATAGAAATACCCTGTATCAAGGAAATAGAACAAAAAAGTCACTGTATTGACCTTACAGATTCATTTGATAACCAATTGCGTAAGATTTTATGTTATTTAATCTCAGTAAGAGCTAATATGTATTAACTCACCTTCTATATGAAACAACTTCATTCTCCACTCTGCTTCCTGAGGTGGAGATGATCCGAGTCTCATTTTACACAGCAGGAGACAGATAAGAGGGCTGAAGTTGTTTACCTGGGGTCCCTAATGGCTTGAATAAGCAGGGAGTCAAACCAAGACAGGTCCAGCCCCCATGTTTGAAGACTTCCTTGCCTCCTCATAGAACTGAGGATATGAAACTCCCTTTATGGAAAATTTCTTCATCCCTGCTAGGATTCCCTCATATCACTCCACAGTCTTCAAATAAAAAAAAACCATTACTGCATTAACACTACAGACTAACAATAAATTTGGGGGCGACTGGTCACCCTCTACCTCATCTTGAGTTTCCCCAGCTTCCATGCTTTCTTACACAACCCCAGCTAAGTGGAACTTACTGGTGACGGTGCCTAAGTGTCACGATTTTTCCATCACCCAAGATCTAAGAGGGGTAATCTTTTTTCTTATTAAGCAACATAAATAAAACGCATGTCAACTGATTGTTACATAGTCGAGTTAAGGCATGAAGTCCCTGCAAAAGCGCATCAGGAAGAAATAAAGAAGCTATCGTGATGGCAATTGCTTGTAACCCCAGCTATTGTAGAGGCAGAGCAGGAGGAGCTCGAGTTCAAACCCAGTCTAAGAAGTCAAGACCAGCCCAAAATATATAATGAGACTGTCTCAAAAATAAAATTTGCAGGGGCTGGGAATGTAGTGGTAGAATATATAAGATCTTGAATTTAGAACCACTATGATGGTGGTGGTTGTGGTGATGATGACGGTGACAATGGATGATGATTATGATGATGATAAACATTTTAAAAGAAAATTAATAATACAGATAAGATTTTTCAGAACAATATTTCATGAAGTCCCATTTATTAAACAAATTTATATATAATTTATAAATTTTAATCTCAGAAAAAAACAGAGAGTCAACTCAGTGGCCCGCATCACTGGTCATGAAAGAGGATGTTTATATTGCAGGCCTTGATTTTTGGGGTGAAGCCAGTTCTCCCTCGGAGAATCCTCTGTGCTCCAGGTCGGTGAAGTACTCTGCTGGGTGTTGGTTTAACCTCCCATAAACACAGGCACACACCTGATTCTTTAATCAGTTTGTCGTGTGGATGGGAAGCAGAAAGGAGAACTTCAGACAATCGGGAGAGGTCATCCCCCAGTTCCATCCCCATCCACCTGCTGACTTTGCCATATTCTAACTAGACCAGCTGTTCCCACATGCCTCCCTAGTAAGGCATTTCTTCACCTCAGCAGGTGGAGAACCTAGGACACACCCGCTTCCTTCCGGTTCCCGTTACACCCATTTCTTTCACTAGGATTAACCTAGAGAGGGAAACACTAGGTTTCCACATGCACATTGCCCTGTCCATTCGGAGCGTCTAGTTGACCCTGCAGTCAATCCAGTCAGGCAGGCCCAGGTGACCACTGGGATGATGGTGCTAACAGTCCTGGCTTCATTCCACATCCTCTGCCTTCCAATCATGGGCTGAGAGGAAGTGTGACTGGGCAGAAGTCTCCTCAGAGTCACTGTCAGGGAAGAGGCTGGTTTGAAGACATCTTAGTCCTTTGAAGAATGAAGCTGATCCTGCATATCCTCAAAGCATTAAAAGAGCAGACATATGTTCAAAGGACATGTGAAGGCCTGGGTGAACTCATCGGAGCAACATATGCTTTTCCATCAGCCTGCTACACCTCAGTAACAACCTGGTGACTTTTTCCGGCAGGAAATGTTGTATACGGGAGTGCACTCTGTTACGTTTGCAGCAGAATCATGACCTGACCAAGGTCTGTGTCTAAAGTCTAAATTCCTAATTGCTACCTTTTCTACATGCCTCTTTCACCCCTTCTTTCAGATACTTTGCTCATTAAGGAGAGGGACATATGGGACTGAGGAGATTCCTCTGTGGATAAAGTGCACACGCTTGTCGCACAAGCAGAAAGAACTGGATTTGATCCCAAGATCCTATGTGCCAGCAGTCGCGGTACTGGGGTGGTGGAGACAGGAGGATCCGGAGGCTCACTGGCCAGTCTGTCTAGCCAAATTGGTCAACTCTGGGTTCAAAGAATAAGATGGTCGGCTAGGGACAAGGCTCAGTGGGTAAGGGTGCCTGCCTCTAAGATTAGCAATTTAAGTTCAATCCCTGGGAAACACACAGTAAAAGATAACCAACTCCTATATGTTGTTTATACATGTGTGCATGCCTCTCTATATATACACACACACACAATTATACACACATACACACACTAAAATTCAATTTAAGGCAGTGGTGGCGCACACCTTTAATCACAGCACTTAAAAGGCAGAGGCAGTCAGATCTCTAAGAGTTTGAGACCAGCCTGGTCTACAAGAGCTAGTTCCAGGACAGGCCCCAAAGCTACAAAGAAACTCTGTCTCGAAAAAAAAAAATCACTAAAATGAAGAACAATTAAGAAAGCAATCCAACTTCAACTCTGGCCTCCACATGTGCCTGCATTTGTATACATGTCAACACACGTGAATGTACACAAACAACATATACACACATACATTAAAAACAAATAATTTTTAAAAGAGTGATATAAGTTTATTATAGACATTTGGGGGAGAATAGGAAGCCATAAAAAAAATCACAAGAATCATTCAGTCATCCAGTCACATGTTAACACATATACTCTTGATATTTTCCCTGTGAGAGCATCTATATCTGTAAGAAGGCAGGCGGGAGTAACCATAGCCTTAGGACAGACACATCTCCTGTAAGTGAATGGACTGAGGAGGAAGCCTCATTTCTCTCTGTTCAGTCACCCTATTTCTTCATTTGATGTCAGCACCAACCATCAGGTTTACCTAGCTAACACCCCATTGCTCACCTATTGCCACCTAGTTGGCATACCCATGCTTCTGGGATCAGGACTCTATGGCCAGCTTAAGAGAGAACCCAATTCTCAGTCACTAAAAACACATTCTCCTCATAAGCCTGGGTTATAGTTGGCCAGGGGACTGGAAGAAAGGTTATTGGGGCTTCTAAGACAGCTTTGCTCTTAAGAGAGATGCACAGGTCTCTGATATTCTATCTGTCATCTGTCTATCTATACACACACACACATTACACATATACACACACACATATATTATATATAACACACACACACCACTCCCTGAACTCCATCCTGGATAGCCTGTTACCTAGAACCACAAAGCTATGTGTAGAGGGAATCTAGTTGAAAGACTAAGGCCCAAGTCTCTAGCTGATCCAGATGTGGGATCTATCTAGTCAACTATTAAGAGACTATTAGCCATGGCTTCACTATAGACTGCTGCAGGGCTGTGGATATAACTGTAGTAAAGTTCTTGACTAACATGAGGAAGGTCTGCATTCAAGAAAACTCTTGGCACTACATTTGAAACTTGGATCATGATCTAACTCAAGCCTGTCCAGCTCTCACCCAATACATGAAGGGAATTTTTAGGATCATGCCTGTAACAAGATCCGGCTTAGACAGCCAAATACATAAATATATACAAGGGGTTGGGCTGACTCTAGAGGAACACACCAAAAGCTTGACAATGTCTACTGCTAGAAATCTCTAAATCAAAAGTTTCAGCTTCTTATTCAAGGTGTGTTTTGGATTTTTGAGAACAGCGTGGATGCACGTCTTGCTCTGCATTGTCTAAACGCTAATGTTTTACAGCATACATGACTTATACTGTATTTGAAATGCATACTAGAAGCATATAGCCATCTTCTGGTAAGGGAAGATGATTTTTTTGGTCCAAATATTCTTCCAGTGATTCTCAGCTGCAAGGCAGGGGGAGGGGTTCCATGCCACGGCTTAACCTCTGTGCTATTGGCCTAACAGCTTGGCATGCTTGCTCTGTGTCGCCAGACCTCCTTCTCCCACAGGAAGAACACTGGGTACCATTGGGTCTGGATCTGCATGTGGTCCAGATCTCTTCAGAGGAAGCAGGTCGGTGGATGTTGGTTGACATCATCCTGGAACCTTGTGGCCTTGTAGAATATCTAAAAATGAATGAGGCAAGAGATGTCATGTTGCTCAATGGGACTCAGGTGTGTAGAATGCCTCAAAATGTCAGTTGTGGTACCCACATAGAACTACCTGATAGATTAGTGCCCTAGTTCAAAGGGAGAATCCCGCACCGCAGGTCTACTGAATGAGTTTCCTAGTATGAGGTCTAGCAAGCTGAATTTTGTGGTCATATGCAGATAGACATCCTGTGGGTGAGCTGAACCAGTCAAAATAACTTACAGGATGAGGTTAAGTTTATCTTACTTGTCTTGGCTGCCTGAAGGCTCTGAGTCCAATGAGTTCAACCACAAGCCAAGCAGCTTCATGAAGAAGCCTGCTTGGGAGTCCCATTGTTACTCCTCCCATCAGGACCTTGCATCTTCTGTTCCTCTAGCCATCTTTGACCTTGCCTCATGAGCCACCTAAAGCCTTCCAGGGACAGGGTGGAATAAACTAGTAAATAAGCCTAAGGAGAGATTCTTCAAGCCCAGCCTTCTTTGCTCGGTGCACCCATGAAACAAATCCCTTTAGTCTTCACAGATAATCTAAACTCAGAGGACACCTACCAACCCTGCCTCTTGGCTGCGAGGCTCAGAGAGGTTAGGTAGCCTGCCAAGATAGTGCTGGATCCAGTCCTAAGAAAGACCAGATCCCATGATCTAATGTATCTCTTCTTGGGGGAGATGGGCAGAGATAACCCCAATCAGCCTGACCAGCAATCTCAGTCGTAGAGACTATGGCAGCTCTCAGAGCTTTGCCATAACCAGTGCGTTATTTTTTTTTAACTGAGACTTTATGTCATTAATCATACATATCCAAAATTTTGTAGATGCTCTTATGAACACATGAACAAAATATTCGTCATCTTTGGGGGGCTTGTCGTAGCTCCTGTTTGTATATATTTATGGGGAGGGTGTGAGGGCTCAGCTACTGCGATGCAATCACTGTAGTCCCGTGTCAATTTTATATCACCTTAGCTGTTCAGTACCCTCTAGTACTTGGGGGGTATTTCAAACGTTATTTCAGACAGATACACATACACACACACACACACAGCCCCAAGTTTTTACATATTTAAATATTTATTGTAACAATCAAATTCAGGAAACCGCAGAAAGTCCCTTCGGTGTGAGTTGTGAAACACACACACACACACCACACGCATATACACACACACTATACAGCACAACAAATATGCAATGAAACCTACTTTGTTCACTTAAGAATCATCTTGTATACAAAATCAGTTTCACTTGAAGCTTAGGAATCGAAGTTCAGGGAGGCCACTTGCTACCTTGCCATGACTGACGTCTCCACCCTCAGCCTAGAGCGGGTTAGAACCAGAGGGATTGCAGCTGGGCTGCAGAAGGGAGGAAGTTTGCAGCTGGGAAGCTCCGCAGTTCTCACCCAAGTTTCCCGTTTTCCCCCCCATGCAGGCTGACACTTCGAAGAAAGTTAGCCCGGAAATCTGCACCACCCGAAACCTGTCCGAGTCCCGCCTCAGCCCTAGGAACTTCCCAGGCGGCGGGGACCCAGGCCTGGGGCAGGAATGGAGAAGCGGGCGGGTGCATCCCAACTGCGAGGAGGTTCACGGAAGCGCCCTCTATCGGCAGCTTTGAGAGTGGCCCACATCTGTAAGCCAACTTGAAGTGCACGTACTGGTGTTTCTGGGTTCAGATGGGGAAGGGAGTTAACACCGTGTACACCATTGCTCACCTCTTTGCAATTTTAAATTCCCCAGGAGGAGAAATTACTCAGGGTTTCTAGGACCACAGATATGTGCATGATGAAACGGTATAGTCTGGGTATGCAAAAGTGACTTTTGAGTATGGCATGGGGCATCTGTAAGCTTACCTGTGCTAGTTCAGCTCCTGTTCTCATTGTTCCATGAGTAAGGTCCTATGAGCAGAGAAGATGCCTCAAAACACAATGAATCTTAGTTGCCCATCTCCCTGGGGCTGCCTGTAGATACAGAAGGAGTGGGGTGATGCATGCAATCAAACAGGTGGTAATAACTTCTGAACCCAGATGTTAACTAAGAAAGCTGGCCCAGATACACGATGCTCTTTGCTGGTCATCTCATCTACCTTGACTCCAGAATTGTAGATTATTCTTTAGGACCCGTAGCACCTCGTTAGATTGTGGCATGAACCATGAACTCAGCTGGGGACATGACCTTCCTTTTTCCCCAGCCTGTGGAATCCTGGGGAGGTTGGCTATTGCTGCCTCTATTCACCTTGGGCATGATGTAAACAGAAATCAGCATCTGTCTTCTTCCTTTTTCCACACCCCGAAGTCATTTCCTCTTACCTGGGATTCTGATGTCTGTATTCCCTCCGTGTGATGGATGCACACCGAGACACAGGGAGGGTGGGGGAGGGGGAGGAGCTTCCTAAAATTCCCCAAAATGTTTTGACACTAGTTTTCAATGTTGCAACTGGGACTAGTCAGTTTCTAGTTTGGGTTTCCATCAGAAAGTTCTGTAGGAGTAGAGTATATAAGCTCTAGGAGCAACTGCAACAGCAGAAGGAGCAGCAGTCGAGGTACACCAGACCAGGCAGCCTGTAACTACCAAGGTGAGTACTCTCCTGCTTCCCGCCACTAATTCCCTGAGCCTAAACGCTGTTCAGGTCCAGACTCCAGGGGCTGTGCTACCCCTGAACCAGGCAGTATGGGAGCGGGGGTGTAGAAAGTCTGGAAGTGTTCCTTATGGCTTATCTACTGGTGAAAACTAGACACTTGGGGACTCAAACATTTGTTTAGAAAGTCAGCTAATGACAGATGTGATGTTGTACACCTGTAATCTCCAAATTTTGGAGGTGGGGGCAGAATGAACAAATTTGGGGGTTTAGGGCCAGTTTCAGCTACATAATGAGTTTGAAATCTGTCTCAAAAAAAAAAAAAGAATGAGTTACTAATAACGTGTGGAACCCTTTAACAGATGTGTATCTGATAGATAGGTTTGCTTTGTCTTTATTATTATTATTATTATTTTATCTTTTGAGACCAGGTTTCTCTGTAGTTTTGACGTCTGTCCTGGAACTAGTTTTTGTAGACCAGGCTGGCCTTGAACTCACAGGGATCCGTCTGCCTACGCCTCCCGAGTGCTGGGATTAAATGCATGTGCCACCACCTCCCAGCTGGTTTGCTTTGTTTTATATAGAAACATACACATGTGGACATGTTTGTTGGTACTAATGGCTGTCTCCTAACGAGTGTAGTTAAGCTCTTGCCTTACTAGTGAAACTTTTTAAAAAGCTTTTGTGCATCCCTTACAGTTACTGAACTCGTAACTGAACATCATGCTTGCTTCCCTCCCCTATGGTGGGCTATAGAGTCAGCTGTGACGGTCACACTGCATAGCTGTGTTCTGTGGTTCCCTGTGGCTTTTTAACTAATTTCACCACCTCATCAAAACTGAAAAGCCTTGGTCGTGTTCAAAACTCCTTCCTAAAGTGTCTAACATCTGTGAGAAAGGGGGTGTAAGATCGTCTTCATGGGCTCATTTCTTCTGCTTGCCCAGGTCAAGTCAGGGGTACCAGAGGGATCAGGGTGACCACCCGTTTTTACACAGCAACCACGAAGCCTCAGCTGGCTGCTCGATTCGTTCAAGCTGTGTTTCAGGATGATGTTAGGTCGTCTCCGAGGTTCATTCTGCTGAGATCTGAAATACACCAATAATCCATGGACTCCCTCTAGGTTAGACTCTTACACCCTCTAGGTATAAGACAAGACAGAAATGAATTCTGCCTCAGGCCTCAGTATGGAGGACATAGACATTAAAGATGTAACCAAATTATTGCCTTCCCAGTAAGTGCTGAGGGAGGAGAAGAGTGGGGATTTGGGGGTCCTGATTTCATTTGCAGATCAAGCAGGCACTTTCTATGGATCGTTTTATGAACTCTTGTCCTTATGGGTTCCTATTTTACAGTCTGGGAGTATAAGGTTTACAGAAGTCAGTTCAACTTGTCAGGGTCACATAACTAACAAGGGGTAGAGCAAGGTCTGCCTGGCTCTGGGACCATGGCCCTTTGCCCACGCCACTCAGGCCATCTGTAATATGTATTCTTATTTCTGAGCATTTTTATTTTTAAATACTATTTCCATTTTTGAATTTAAAAAAATAACAGGATGAAACTTGCAAAAGGTATGTCCACTCAGGTGCCCCGTGCCCAGGTTGGCAGCAATGTTAGAAGCGTTTACTGTCTGAGCCAGGGTTCCTGTGTCTGTGCAAGAATCTCAGAAGTTTAGAAAACTAACAAAATAATATTTTTTAAAAAAAACCACAAAACCAAAAAAATGAATCATCAAAACTTATTGTGTTGAAGAATTGTGGCCTGGTGTCTGTTGCTCGACTGGGAAGCCAAAGCTTGTCCACATCCTGCACCCTTTTTTGTTTGTGTGGGTTTGGTTAAGAGTTGACTCAGCAGCATCTTCACCCTCTGCTGGTACTCTGTGCTCTAAGATGCACAAGGTGATGCTGAGATTGAGCGTGTTCCTTGAACCATTGCCAGGGCTCCCGTCAACCTGAAACACGGTACATGCTTGATGTTCAGATGCATCCGAGCCCCACAGAGGAAATTTCTGGCATGTAGCCAAAGGGGAAAACCCCTGTGTTGTGAACATATGAAGAGTTCACCAGGAGATGCCAGGAATCTCTGCCCTTTTCCCTTCCCAGAGTGCTGCCATCTGGGTTTTACAGCCAGGTATAATTGCATCGCTTTCCCTGGGCATCTCTCTACAGCCTGGCAGATTTTTTTTTTTTATTTTTAAACCCTCTGTATACACAACAGCAAGAATTTTGCATGTGTTTTTGGTTCTTCGGCTAGTGCGAGATAACACACCATCTTATTTATCACTGCACACCTCACAGCCCTTTGAGACCACATAAGCCTTCACTATGCCCTTTTACAGGTGATGAGAGTAGGGCTCAGAGGAGCAAGACCAGCACCACACAGCTACTGAGTAGCAGGGCCAGAGTCCAAGCCTGTGAATGTGCCAACCAGTGCCCTTTTCAGCTAGTACTTGGCTGTATGATAACTTGGACCTGGACAAGGCCTGGATTCTAGTCCTGTCTCTGTCACTGATGATATCTGTAAGAAAAGAGAGAACACAGCAAGGTCCGCAAAAGTTAGCCATATTTCTGACAAAGTCAGATCTAGAACCAACGTGTGCTCATTTTTTAAGGCATTTGCCTAGAATAATTAAACCTTAATTCATATGGATTAGACCTGTGGTCTCTCAAATCTTATCCCTGCCAGATGGTAGCATCCTCCAAGGTAGAAGGAGTTGATTCTGAAGGGAATTAATTAGACACTAATTATCTCAAACACATTCATGAGTGTGGCATAAACTTTCCAGTCGAAAGATTTCTGCTAACTCTGGGTGTTAATCTAGACTGGGTTACAATATAAGATGGTGGCTGACTTATGTACTTCAAAATTCCATGGCGGGTCAATCAATATGTTAGGGTCTTCTGCCAAAGTACACGTGATTTGTAGGCCTTCTGGACCAATGCTTACATTGGCTAACACATTTGCCTTTTGTGTTCCATGGACCTAAAACACCAGCTTCGGGAACCTTCAAGACATGTTAAATCAGACAATCTGGGCTGAGACTCAGCAGTCTTAAGTAAGCCCAGGTTATACCTTATACTCAAGCTTAGGAAATGCTGAGTTTTGTTTTGAGGGTGAGAGCTGTGTGGGAATTTGGGGTACTTTCTGACAATGTTTTGAAAATCTAAGCCACTACAGGTTCTTGCCTGTAGTAGAACTTGAAAGTTTACCCCTGCATTACCTTTCCCATACCTGACCTGGTCCTTTAGCCTAGGGCATCCCAGTACATTCTGCACAATGGGCAGGGATACAGAGCTCAATGAGACGGGAGGCAGAGCTCACACTGTCTGAGTAAATATTCGTACCGCGGCAGTATTGGTCCCGGGAAGCAGTGTATAGGTGAAGTCTTCCCCCCTCCCCACTCTGTGCAAAGCTCCATAAATGTTATATTAACATTTCAATCAGAACCAAGTAAGTGCTGCGTGTTGGTTCAGGAAGCCGCGTTCCACCTCCAAGCTTGTGTTTCTGATCTTTAAACTGATTAGATAATGAGCCAGATGTGATGGTGCACACCTTTAATCCCAGCTCTCAGGAGGCAGAGGCAGGTGGATCTCTGCAGGTTTGAGGCCTACCTGGTCTGTGGCATGAGTTTCAGGTCAGCCAGGGCTGAGGCTACATTTCTAAAAGGAAGAAAGAGGAGAAGAGCAGTATCAGCAAGATGAGTTCAGCAGCTCAAATGTCAGCTGCACAAGCCTGATGTCCTGAGTTTGAGCCCTGAACCCACAGAAGAAGGAAAGGACCAACTCCCAAAAGTTGCCCTCTGACCTCCACACATGCGAGTACACACACGCACACATACAATAGAAATAAATACATATTTAAAAAACCAAACAGCATCAGATGTCTGGGTCCTAGGATTCTCTCAGTTCCAGGTAGCCTATGGTTTTTCATTCGGAGATGTTTTTACCCAAAGATAGACTTCCTATAATCCTACTAACTGCCAGTGAGGAAGAGGAAGGGGCAAGGCCATAATCAGAAGGCAGAGGATGTGTGGGTTTGGCTAATTGGATTATAGTTGACATTCTCTGCCCTGTTTTCCCGCCTTTTCTTCCCCTTTCCTCATCCTCTTCCTTCTGCTTCTCCACACAGATGTGTCATCAGAGGCTGACCATCTCCTGGTTCGCTGTGGTTCTGCTGGCATCTCCACTCATGGCCATATGGGAGCTGGAGAAGGGTGGTAAGCAATCCTTCCTTGCTTCCTGTGGGGCTCCAGTTTCTAAGCCTGAGCCCAGGGCAGCCGCTGGGAAAGGAGACCAAAATGGATCCCACGCATGAGGTCTCCTCAGGAAAGCCTTGCTTTGGGAAAGATGCAGGGCTACCCCCGCCCCACTTCTTCCATCTCTGGGGTCAGTCTCTGCCTGGTTTGGTTTTCGTGTTGGATGAAAAGAGTTTCCGTGGACTGTGGTGACAATGGGGACATGACCTTTGTCTGAAATACTAGAAAACAACTCTTCCAAGCAACTGAAATTCCCTGGTAGAGAATTTCAAAAGTAGCAAAATTGGTCTTCTGCCTTCAACTACTCCTCCACTCTGCGTTGTCCTCTGAGTGGGCTCTGTGATGGGTTTCCTCTGGCCACTTTAGGGTTGGCATTCATATTGACTTGGGTTCAAATCATGATTCTGCCAGGTATTGATTCTGAAACCTTGAGCTGGTTAGCCTCGTGGCCTCCGTTTTCTTAGCTAGGTTGTCAATAAGGGCACTGACCACATGGACTATTGACTATGTTAATGAATACAGAAGACAACATATGATAAAAAAAGAACATAAATATTAGCAAGCCCTATTGTTTAAAACAAAGTCTCCAAACTTGTCATTATCCCAAGGGCAATAAGATTATTTGCAGACTAATAGTGTTGGCACAGCAAGGAGTTCTCTCTGTCTTTGTACTACCTCACACTTAGCAAATGTCCATCCACTCAGTCTTCATATGGACCTAAAAGAACCTCAAATGCTTCCTGAAATCCAAGGTAATAATATCTGGAATTTATGCTTTCATAGCTACACTGTCTTAGTTAGGGTTTCTGTTGCTATGAAGAGACACCATAACCAGGGCAACTCTTACAAAGGAAAACATTTAGTTGTGGTGGTTCACCTCCAGTTCAGAGGTTCAGTCATTATCACCATGGTGGGACATGGCAGTGTGTAGCTAGAAATGGTGCTGGAGAAGTAGCTGAGAGTTCTAAATCTTGATCCACATACAACAGGAAGTGAACTGTCTGCCACAGTGAGTGTAGCTTAAGCAAAGGAGATCTCAAAGTCCATTCCCATAGTGATATGCTTCCTTCAACAGGGCCACGCCTACTCCAACAAAGTCACACCTCCTAATAGTGCCACTCCCTTTGGGGGCTATTTTCTTTCAAACCACCACATATATTATTGCAATGTCTAATATTTATTGAACATAGAACCTCATTTAATTTTACAACAGCCATATAAAGTAGGAGCTATCAGTATCCCATTTTACAGATTTTGAAAACCGAGGCTCAAGAGATTAGAACAGGACTTGATCCCAGTTAGTCTCACTTCAGAGTCTGTGTGTTTAAGCGTTAGACGATTTTACAGGGAGGGCAGAAAGCAACTGTTTCCTGTGCCCATCAGGAAGAAATGGACATACATTAAAAATGAAAAATTTCTTTCCTGATGATTATAAACAATATTTTGAGAACCCAGACAGTACAATACCAAAATTGGCACCTAAAGAAAATGAGGTCAGTGTTGGGTCCCCAGGGGAATAGTTCAAAGATGGGGACATACCATTAAGTCTAATAAACCAGAAGCAAACTTTATTCTAGGACAAAAATAAAAAATAAAAAATCACAGGGCATAAAAAGCTTATCAGCTAGCTGAGACCACAGTCCGAGGTGGGCATATAAGGCTGTGGCAAAGGCTGGTTTCTGGACCCACCTTCTTATATTAGGTCTGAACAAAGGAATTTTTACGATCTCAAGGTAAAACTCAAATACAGATTGCCTTACTTTACAATCTTCATTGACCTAGGTTTTCAGTTAAACTAGTGTTTGTAGTTAATCTATTGTCTTGCCTGGTATCTTCAGGTGGTGTTCACTGAAGCTCTGCATTCTCCCCTTTAATGCTGCTAGTTTCACATAGCAGGGATAAGGCATAACCCAGAGGTCATGTATATCCACCTCCTAAAGGTTAATTCAGCTTGTATCTGTCGTTAATCACAGATGGCGAGGGTGTTATCTTAAGCTAACTTTCAGTTTGCAGAGAGATGCTTTGGCCTTGTAAATACCTTGTTTGTAAAGCGGAGTAACCCACTGTTAATAGTTAATCCTTTGACTGCCTGCTCTCATTCTTCTAGGCTTATAACTTTATATTTCTTTATTTCTACATTCTTATTTCTGGAATCTTATTCTTGGACCCTTTGGTCAGTATTTTCAATCCAAAGGTTCGCAGGAACTAGAAAATAACAGAGCAGGTAAGGGTATCTGCTGTTAATTCTGATGGCCTGGACTTTACCACTGATCACTGAGATCTACATGATAGGAGAGGACCAATCTCTCCAAACTGCCCCCTGATCTGCAGACACGAGCTATAGCACATTTACAAACACACACGCACGTGTACACACACATACACGCAAGGAAAAATTAAATGCTATTTTAAAAATAATAATATCAAGAAGTCTGGCCTCCCTCCCCAATAGAATGTTGGACCCTTTCCTAAGTAAAGCTTCTGCCACCGTCAGATCTAAGGCCTGGAGATTTTGGAGAGCTTAGGAAGGCACTGAGGCCCTGGCTGAGTTAACTCTTTCATCACTTCACACCTGGCAAACCACAGAAGTTTTCGAAAACCAATATGAGAAACAGAGAAGGCTTGTGATGAAGTCACAGTGACAGCCTGCAGCCCAGGGGGACACCTAAGCTCTGCTTCCAACATCCCTGGGAAGTTCTTTCCCTGCCCTTGGGCCAAGGTCTTCTGAGGTTTCTGAGTCCAGGTTCCAACAGGAAAACAACCTGCAGTGCTGTTCAGTTGCCTGGGGGACAAAGAGAAACTGGAGGAAGCCAAGGGTTCCTGAGGTCTGGTGTCAACTCAAGCTAATGATTTCCAAAGAGTTTGGCCTCGAGTGATTTTTTTTTTTTTTACCTCTTATCTTTGCCTGCCGTTCAGCAGTTACAAACCCCACTGATGGGAAGTGAGAGCTGCGCATTTCACAATGCTTTATGCTTGAATGCCAATCACAAAGCCACCATGCATGGGGCACTTAAGGGAATTGTCTTAAGCTTGCATACCAATGAGTTTATTCGCCAGTTCTACAGAGAGCACTAACATCTCACTTTCATTTTTAAAATGATGGCATGAGAGCCAGGCAAGGGTTACATGCCTGTAATCCCTGAACTTGTCAAGGCAAGAAGACTGCCCTGAGTTTGAAGCCAGCCTGGGCTACAAAGTGATATTCTCTAAAGTAAGCTGATGCCACAAAGTTTAAAGTAGCTTGAGTCCCTTTCTACACCCAAGGCTTTTTTAAGTCCTTTGGCTCGTTCTGGTCCATAGCTGCTCCATTCCAAATCCCCAGCTCTTTGCCACTATGGCTCCCATATCTAATCATGCATCAAGATCATCTAGAAGACTTACCAAAGGGGCCACTGGGGCCACCCCAACATTTCTGACTCAGAAACCGAGAACACGCATCACGGATGTTTCCTGGTGATGCTGATGATGGAAGTCGGGAACCCCACCAGGCTTTGAGGACTGCTACACTAAGTTTTTTTTTTGTTTGTTTGTTTTTTTTTTTTGGTTTTTTGAGACAGGGTTTCTCTGTGGTTTTGGAGCCTGTCCTGGAACTAGCTCTTGTAGACCAGGCTGGTCTCGAACTCACAGAGATCCGCCTGCCTCTGCCTCCCAAGTGCTAGGATTAAAGGCGTGCGCCACCACCACCCGGCTAAGTTATTCTTTTGATTAATAATTCATAAGAGGGTAACCTGATAAATGAAGCTTCGATGTGACACTCTCCAGAATACCTTATGGAGCTCTTCCTGGAGCTCATTTGGAAAATTTCAGTGCATTAGAAACCCATTGCATGGCACAGGAGACAAACACTTCCCACTTGATGGGACCTTGCTTAGCCTTTTGGCATCAACGCCTTCCTTCAAAAATGAGGAAACTTTCATCTACTTACCCATATTAGTGTAAATTAGCTCTTTAAAAAAAAAGGCTGCTAATGACAGTCTCCATTGATGAGGTTCATGCAGAAGGGACGAAAACCTTGTCTTCCTGGATAATTGTTAAGAGTTTTTCAGTGCATTTGCCTGGTACTTCTGTCTGTGGGTGGTGATGATGCTGATGCTGATGGTGATGCTGATGGTGATGATGATGATGATGATGATGAAGCTAGCACAGAGTCAGGCTGTAGTTACTGTGCTGAGGCTTATGCTTTTATCCATCTATCCTCATAGCCAATCTACAAGCATAGACACTATTGTTTCTATCATCTTGCAAGGACTCTGAGGCTCCTGGTAGTTCAGCACCTTACTCAAAATCCAAGTAGAGGCCTTGGGATTTCCCAGTCTATCTTCCTCCATACCTATGCTTTAAGCCACTGTGTTACTCTGCTCAGCACACACCCAGCCATATTCCCTGTGAACTGCAACTGGCAGCTCATTCCCCACCCCGCCCCATCTCCACTCCCTGACCGCTAACAACCAATCTTGTGTTGTTTGTATCTGTCTTGTTTCAAGGTTTCCCCTGTGTGCCTACTAACCAGGGTTTAATGATTACAGGCCGCCTGCCAGATAATGACTTGGTGGCAGTTATCGCACTGTTTCCCTGTTCTGTGACCTTGAGTCTAGACAGGGCTCCATGCCCTAAGACCATCTCAGCAAGCACTTCAAAACTCTTGTGAGCAGTGATGTGTCCAGGCAGTGGGGATGCTGACATTGTGGATGAAACCTAGTCCCAGGGTTCATGCAGTTCACCCTCCAGGTCTTCACTGCTGGTCCTCTCCAGTTTATGTTGTAGAGGTGGACTGGTCCCCTGGTGCCCCTGGAGAGAGGGTGGTCCTCACCTGTGACACTCCTGAAGAAGAAGACATCATCTGGACCTTCGAAAAGAGCGGCAAAATCATGGGCTCTGGGAAAACCCTGACCATCCTAGTCAAAGAGTTTTTAGAAGCTGGCCAGTACACCTGCCACAAAGGAGGCAAGACTCTGAGCCACTCACACCTGCTGCTTCACAAGAAGGAAAATGGAATCTGGTCCACTGATATCTTAAAGGACCAGAAAGGTAATTCCATTCCCTGGGATAGTACTTTTTCTAATACATCTCTTCCGAGAGAGAGAGAGAGAGAGAGAGAGAGAGAGAGAGAGAGAGAGAGAGAGAGAGAGAGAGAAGGGCTGGGCGGCTCAATATTGATTTTTTTTTCTTTTCTGACACAGATCCCAAAAATAAGACCTTCCTGAAATGCGAGGCACCAAATTACTCCGGACGGTTCACGTGCTGGTGGCTGACACCGATCAGCTCTAACCTGAAGTTCAACGTCAAGAGCAGTAGTAGGTAAGGAATGGAGTCCCTCTGGTTTCTCAACATTTTGCTAGACCTAGATCACACAGAATCTAAGTACAAACTGTCCATGGATTATCAGTGAAGGATACGGGGACAGCAAAGTCGATTCTGTATTTTTTTTCCCCCACTTTCCCTCAGCTTTAAGCTGTAAGCCGGCCCTCTGAGGACAGTTGTTAGGTGAGTTTGAATTCACTCATGCAAATGGCCTGGCAGCCCTTCATTAAGGCTTACAGCAGCATGGGGAGAAATTAAAGAGAACTCTTAGCCACAAATAACTTGCCAAAACTCTACCGTGTGCCAAAAACAGAAACAAGTGCTCTGGGGCCTCACTCACGGAAACGCTGAAGCAGATTCTAGAAACCTCTGAGACCATCTGAAACTTTCCTAGAGCCTTTTCAACTTCTCCCTGCCTCCCTCCCTGCTCCACTATTCTGAAGTCCAGTTTGTCCAGCACGCTTGGGCTTTCCCTAAGAAACCTTTTCCCAGAGCTCTTGAGCTGGTGTGTCAGACGGCACTGCCGCTAACGTCATTTATTAGCTGACTCCCTGAGCCACGTGGAGGGCAGTGGAACAAACACCGGGGCTCCACTACTGCTTAAATAAGTAAATTAGGGACTCAGTTCCCCGTCTTCAGCATGAATTTACTATGACTTAAACATAACTAGGAAAAATAATGGTTCAGGGTGGCATCAGAGTCCTTGCTGCTCATAGGAAAATTTTCTGAGCTGGGGCCCCTGGGTAGACTCCCATACATTGTAAGATGCATACCTGTGGTAGCATGCCAGACCTCTATGTGCTTAATAGAAAAATTATTTTCTGGCTAGAGAAATCCTTGTACATGTTCATGAAGACACTGGGGCATGGATAAGAGACACTGTGATACTTTGCATAATCGGCAAAGGAATACTCAAATACAGCAGTTATGTGCATTTATTCAAAAGAATAACCCAACTTATATGTTCTTCATAGAGAACTCCCCACAATACTTTCAGAAAGGAAAAAGATGGTTACAAAATCATATTTAAAGTCAAGCTAAAATAGAAATAAAAACACATATGTACATGTATGTATGTATATGATTATCTTGAATAGTCATTTAAAAGTTCCAGAAAATTGTAAATAATATCTATATCTGGGACTCAGATTTGAGTTAAAATGGGGATAGCAGAGACACGAATATTTTCTTTATAAACATCTTTGTCATTTTGTTTTGTTTTGTTTTTGTTCTTGCTTTGTTTTATTTTTGAGACAGGGTTTCTCTGTGTAGCTTTGGAGTGTGCCCTGGAACTTTCTCTGCAGACCAGGCTGGACTCAAACTCACAGAGATCTGCCTGCCTCTGCTTCCCAAGTGCTGGGATTAAAGGCGTGTGCCACTACCACCCGGCCCATCCTTGTCATTTTAATTCTTTATAATTAGTGTTTACTGATCTTATGAATGATAGAGAGAAAATTTAAATTTTCAATGACGGGGTTTAAACAGGTTCTCTGGCATTAAAACATCTCCAGGTTCATTTAGGCAAGAGATGTATGTTTTAGACTCTTACAGCTTCCTCTGCTAGAAAAGGCTGGGTTGGCTTTTGAACCCCAGAGGATAAATCTAACCAGTTCTCAGAGACGATAGTCACCAGGTACTTGCTCTCTGATCTATAACACAGAACGGTTTCTGTCTTGCCCTTCAGCTCCTCTGATTCCCGAGCAGTAACATGTGGAGCAGCATCTCTGTCTTCAGAGAGGGTCACAGGGAACCAAAGGGATAAGAAGTACACGGTTGCATGCCAGGAGGATGTCACCTGCCCGACTGCCGAGGAGACCTTGCCCATTGAGCTGGTGATGGAGGCGCAGCACAAGGATAAATATGAAAACTACAGCACCAGCTTCTTCATCAGGGACATCAGTGAGTTTTGCATGGGAGCATGTACCTGGGAAGCAAAGATGCCGTGTGCCATATGGTCATGATCCCCTGGGGCAGAAGATTTACCTGCAGCCTTTTTTATTCTACACCTCCTGAAAAGCATGACATAGAAACTCTTGTCTGCATTTTGCAGAGGAGGAGACTGAAAGATTAAGCTGCCTTTCTCCAGATCTCTAGTCTCACAGCTCAGACCCTGATTTCCCTCATGCAGCAGGCATTTGGGGACTTGTCTAGTCTGCTCCCCCAGGTAGATGAGTGATGGATCTGAGAGTCACTGGGTCATCCACCCTGAAGCCGGAACTTCCCTACCTTCTGCAGTTTGCACAGTTCATTTTTCTCTAGCAATCACATATATGTGTGAAGTTATAAAATCCTTCGGACATCTACATCTAAACTGACAGTCAGAGAGTTTGTCTTTTCTCATTTCCTTTACCACATATTCATGGAATGGTCATCTGGATAAAATGTGATGGAATCAGAGACCTTGATGCAGAATTTTCAGAAAGTCTATAGTTGGTGGGGTTGGGTGTTGACACAGGGATGGTCAGGGAGGTACCCTCTGAGAAGATGACTTTGGCAGAGGCCTAAAGCCTCTGTTCATTGCATTATTATTACAGTATTATTATTATTATTAATTATAATAACAATACTACGAAGGGCATTTGTGAAGTACCTACCAGGAACAGTATAGTCATTGTGTGGAATAGAGCGAGGCTTCCTAAACGGGAGCATACTTCAGAAATGTCTCTCCATCAAGAAGAAAGTGCCACCTGAAGATCATGATACTCACTGTATTGTCAGACAGAATCCAGGGGTGGCACCTAGTAGATTATAAGTCTTGGGTCAGCTACATGCTTAGTGCAAAGTGGGGGATCAAGCCCAGAGAGGGTGTCCCTGACTGCAGAGCTCAGATACTAGTCTTTATTAAGCGGAATGACATCAGGGCCTGCCAGTCTGTGCAGTGAAGAAAAGGCTCAAAAACATAGGAATGCTGTCCATAACAGTGACTTCCTCACGTGGAAGAAGCATCCTCCACCGCCGTACCTCACAGGTGCTGCCCGGGTGCTCAGAGAAGAGAATGAGCTATAGGGACTCTAAGGTGGAAGGATCAGCCATCCAAAATCAGAAGCCTAAACCCAGGCTCCAAAGTCTGGCAAGATAATAAAGGAGGTTTGTCCTTTTCTGCAGTCAAACCGGACCCGCCCAAGAACCTGCAGTTGAAGCCGCTGAGCAACTCTGAGGTGGAGGTGTCCTGGGAGTATCCTGACTCCTGGAGCACTCCCCACTCCTATTTCTCCCTCAAGTTCCAAGTCCAGCGCTATCACAGGGGAGAAAGGGTAAGGTGGGGGCAGGGACACAGGCATGGTGGGTGTATCCAGGTCAGATTTATGCAGCCCATGTGGGGACAATGTGAAGATCCTAACAACCAGGCAGGCACTTGCTGCAGGGCTAGACCAGTGCTGAGGAATCTATTTCTCTGTGTATCACACACAACCCACACAAAGGCCCAGAGGCGCCTCTTCACTGAGGACAGTGAAGTTCAGAGAGGCTATGACTTTTCCAAGTTCACCCAGCTAGAGTAGTGATAGAACCAGGACCCAGCGTCACTCTGCTGGAGGCAAAGGTTGTGACCCAAACCACCCTACTTCCTCCAGGACAGTCAACTGCCAATCCTTAATTAGAATTGTCAATGATAAAGAGAAGGCCTGGCAGTGGTGGCGCACACCTTTAATCTCAGCACTCGAGAGGCAGAGGCAGGCGGATCTTTGTGAGTTCGAGGCCAGCCTGGTCTACAAGAGCTAGTTCCAGGACAGGCTCCAAAGCTACAAAGAAACCCTGTCTTGAAAAACCAAAATAAATAAATAAATAAATAAATAAATAAATAAATAAATAAAGAGAGCTGGATTCCAGGAGCCTAAAATGATTGTTTCAACCAAGTGAATGTAATAAATGCTAGAACATTGGTGCTGTGCTTCACACAATATGGATAATCCCTACTTGTGTAATATATGGAGCAATCGTTTCACCTAGCAAGGTGCCCGCACTTATACAGACTAGCATGGTCACTTTCCAGTCCTCTGGCCCTTAACACAGTGATCTCTCGTAAGTTTTTGGAGACAGTTTTATAGAGCCTTTAAAGTCACAAACCAAAGGCTTTTTCCTACATAGCATTTAGAGTGTGGTGACAATTCAGCTCAGAGATTCAATCACTCTCTCAAAGTGGGAGCAGAAAATGAGGCTATCTTGAAACAGATAGATTGTAACTGTTATGTAGGTGGCTTAATAACCAGGCTAGCTTAATACGAAACAGCAAATTTTAATGAGGGGATAGCTTACAACACCAGGGATCCAGCGGTGAGCAGGAGACACAAAAAAAGAGAGCAAACGGGCTCACGCTCGCCAGATTTATATGTAAACACTAGCCTGAAGCGAACACGCCCCCTAAGGGGGCTGGGCTATCCCTACGCTGTTAGCTAAATTTTGCTAAGTTTCAGCCCTGTGTATATGTATTTAACGCTCATATCTTAAATAGGTAATGTTGGGTGTTTTCTACTTGGTTAAAAGCTTTCTGAGCACTTTTACATAAATATTTACCTGCTTCAATTCTTAGAGGCAGGCATTATCATGGGCCCAATTCATAAATAAGGAGAGGTACAGAGAGCCAAAGACATGTTCCTGAAGCCCCAAAGCTGTTTAGTAGCACTGCCAGGATTTGAAGTCACCAATGTAAGCCGACAGGCACGTGAGGGATGGGGGATGTCGTATTTCTGGATAGCCAGAATACAACTAAGGAAGGCTCGTCTCAGTCCCCCCCCCCCCATGAGCCTCATACTGGAGTCTTTGCCTGTGAACAGAGAGACAGAAGGTGAAGCTTTCTAAACAGAAAAGTGAGGCCCCAGGAGATGGGCGAGTCAGTGAAGTGTTTCCTACTGAAGCATGAAGACCTGGATTCTAACTCCCAGAAATTATGTAAAAGCTGGATGGAATGCCTATAACCCTGGCATGGCACAAGTGTGCACACGTGCGCACATACGCATTTACACATGTATTTACAGCTTCTGCCAGCAGGTGGTGCAAGGATAGTGTCCTTAAGACGACACTGTTTGTTTAAGGAGGTTATGTTCTGCGGGAGCATGCCAGCCTGCCTTATATTGCCTAAAGCCCTTACACACTTTCCTCTCCTTTGTAGATAAATGTCCCCATAACTGTAGACGAGACCTCTACCAAAGTCACATGCCACAAAGGTATAGAGGTCCTCGTGCGAGCTCAGGATCGCTACTATAATTCATCGTGGAGCGAATGGACATCTGTGAGCTGCAGTTAGGTGAGCAGCTCCAAAAATCCCAGACACACCTATACATTCATCTCTCCCAGTGGAGGACAACAGTGGGGGCTTGGCTTGTGAGAGAGGAGGGGGATAGAGTTCCTGGCACAGGGATATCAGGATAGCATTTGTTCATTCCCAGATATTAATTTGATGTGCTTGTTAGTTCAGGCACTGTCTTGGGCCCAGGGATATTACAATCGAGAAAACAGGCAAGGGTCCTATCTTTGTGGGGGGGGGGGGGGGGGAGGAGGCAGGAATTAGAGTCAGGAGGACCCAGAAATAGATAAAGTTGGATCATCGTCCTAGGGGCTCTGACGACCACTGACGAGCTTTTAATAGCCTGATGCGATGCCCTTTTAAGGAAAATATCTCGAGAGCCCTTGGCAAGCATGAGATTAACTGAATTCTGAGCTTGTAAGGAAGGGCTGGTCCTTCTCGCATGGGAATCCCCAAACCCAATGGCTAGGGAGAAGGTGTGCTGAGCAATGGGAGGGTACGCTTCTGACTAACACAGACTTACCCACATTTCCTTACAGGGTCTAATCCCAGGATGCAACTTTGGAAGAAGAAAAGCGCAAGATGTTAGGAAAAAAGTTTAAACTTATGATGGAAGAGACCCCACCAAAAGCTATTTTCTTCTTAGTTGGCTTTTTCCAGTGTTTTAGCTTCATAATGACACCTTTGCTGTATTTCTACATTTAAATGTCAAATGCCCACTGAGACAACGAGCTAATTTATTAACATAACGAGCCTTATGTTATTTAAATATTTAAGTAATTTATGTATTTATTAATTTATTTCTGTATTTAACATTTGTATACCAAGATGTATTGAATATTTCATGTTCTCATTGCCTGATCCACAGGGACCAGGCCCTAAAAATTATGCAAAGTGTGAATTTATTATTTTGTTCAACACCTTTTCAACCAGTGCACAGGTACCCTAGCTTTTGAGACAACCAATAAGAGCATAATATTCTGACACAAGCAATGTTACGTATTTGTGACCAGTAAAGAAAGACACGGGGGACATTAGGAGACTATGAAGAAGCTATGAAGGAAATTCCGAACAAATTAGTGCTGGCTCCAACATCAGTGAAGACTTCCTAGCAGTGGCATTGATAAGAAGCTAGGACCACCTGTGCTCCTATTAGACTCTGGGTACCTAAATTTAAAAGATTTTCTAAATCCAGGTTTGGGGCTATAGCTCATATGGTAGAGTGTTTGCCTAGAATTCATGAAGCCCTGAGTTTGGTCCCCAGCTCTGTATAAACTAAGCATGAAGGTGCATACCTTAATCCTAGCACTAGGGAAATAGAGGAACTTCAGAAAAAATCAGACGTTTAGCATCATCCCCATCTACATTACAAGTTCAAGGCCAGCCTAGACTGTATGATATACTACCTCAAGAAGAAGGGAAGGAAAGAGGGGGTAGGGAGAGTTAGCTGGTTACCTCCTTGGCAGTCCCCACCTCCAACACTCATAAGACACAGAACAGAGACATCCTGGGTGTTTGGAAGAAAAGGGACTCTTGGAATTGGCATCTGAGAGGGAACGTAAGTATAGTTGTGTCTAGAGGACGTAAAATCCAAAGTGCCTTAATAACCATGCAAATGGATGCAAAAAAAAAACATATAGAATCACTGCCTCATCAGCCTGAGTACAGCTATGACCTGACAGGACCCCTCATGCCCCCGAAGGTACTGCAGCTACATAATGACCTAATACCATGCTTCTTGTAGTGATCGCCTTTGTCTATTTGTTTATTTATTCATTTATTATTTATTTATTTATGCCTTGTGAAACCAAACAAATAAAAAGTTTTCTTCACAACCACGGTTTGCTACTTTCTCAGCTGACTTAGCCATTCCGTTTCCAAGCCTATTTGGATACCCTCCACCTGCCCCCTCCTCCCCCTTCCCCTACCAGCCCATCATCTAAGAACTTCTTCTCCTTGAAGTGATTTCATCTCCAATTGTGCAGAATTGCTCTTTCCTTTTATAGTGTCTCCAACATCGGCACCTTGCTGAGCTCAGGGAAGGTCTCTGCAAGCTTCTCAGCAGGAACTCCACGAGGGCACAACACTGCACTGTGCCCTCTTTAGGGGTTTCCTGCTCCATCATCAATCCTGAAATGATACTCTGATCCCCCCCCTTGTCTTAGTTCGCTTTATATTGCTGTGATAAACCCCCACAATCAAAAGCAATTGGGGAGTAAAGGGTTCATTGTAGCTTAAAGCTGGTAGTCCACTGTGAAGGGAATTCATAGTAGGAACTCAAGATAGGAACTAAAGCAGGAGCCATGGAGGAGCACTGATTACTGGCTTGCTCTTTGTGGCTTGCTCAGTTTTTCTTTCTTATACAAGTCAGGACTACCTGCCCTAGGATAGCACTGTTCATAGTAGCCTGGGCCCTTCCACGTCAGCAATCAATGAAGAAAATGACCCTCAGGCTTGCCTATAGGTCAATGTGATGGTGACATTTTCTTTTTTCTTTTTCTAATAATTTCTTTTTTTTCATCCTCCCTCTTCCTTTCCCCTTCCTCCTCTCCCCATCTCCCGTTCTCCTTTTTACAGCCCAGTCACAGTTTCCACTCCTTCCTCTCCTCCCAGTCCCTATCTCCCACCCCTACCCCCATCCTCTGTTCCCACCCCCAATTCACTCCTCCTCTGTTTCTGTTCATGAAAGAACAGGAGTCCCATAAATATTAACAAAACAAACACTATCAAGTTGCAGTAAAACTAAGTATCTCCCCATGTTGTAAGTCTGGGCAAAGCCTCCCAATATAAGGAGTAGAGTCCCCAAATTCAGTAAAAGGGTCAAAGACAGCTCCAGTTCCCACTGTTAGGAGTCCCACAAGAGGACCAAGCTTCTTGTAATGTCGTAGACCCTCTCTGGCTCCTACAGTCATTTCTCCTCCTCTTCTGCAGGATTCCCCAAACTCTGCCTAATGTTTGGCTGTGGGTCTGCATCTGTTTCCATCAGTTGCTGAATGAAGACTCTCTGATGACAATTGGGCTAGGTACCAATCTGGTTACAGGAGACAACCTGTTTAGACTATGTATCTACTATTGCTAAAAGTCTTAGCTTCGCTCAACCTTTTGGATTTCTGGGAGAATCCATTGCACCAGGCTTTTACCTGACCCTGAAATACACCCCCTTTCCAGTATTCTTTTTCATGACTCTCTTCACTGCCCCCCAACCTGATCACTCATGTTTCCATCCCCACCCACCTTCAGCCCATTCACAGAGTCTATTTCCCCTTCCCAGGGAGACCCTGGCGTCCTCCCATGAGTCCTCCTGGTTACCTAGCCTCTCTGTGTCTGTGGCTTGTAGCATAGTTATCCTTTATTTTTGCAGCTAATGTCCACTTATAAATGAGTACATTTGATGTTTGTCTTTCTTGGCCTGGGTTATCTCATTCAGAATGATTTTTTTTCTAGTTCCATCCATTTGCCTTCAAACTTCCTGGTGTTATTGTTTTTAACACCTGGGTAGTACTTTGTTATGTAAATGTACCACATTTTCTTTATCCATTCTTTGGTTGAGGTGCTTCTAGATTGCTTCCAGGTACTGGTTTTTACAAATAAAGTTGCTATGAACATAGTCAAGCAAGAGTCCTTGTGGTATGATTGAGCACCCTTTGACTATATGTGCAAGAGTAGTCTTGAGGTAGATTGATTCCCAGTTTTCTGAGAAACTGCCACACTAACTTCCAAAGTGACTTTCAAAGTTTGCACTCCCACCAGCCATGGAGGAGTGTTTCCCTTGCCACACATCCTCTCTGGCATGAGCTGTTGCTTGTGATTTTGGTCTTAGCCATTCTGACATGTGTAAAATGGACTCTCAGAGTTGTTTTGATCTGCATTTCTCTGATGACTAAGAATGTGGAGCATCTCCTTAAGAGTTTCTCAGTCAGGGACATTTTCCTAGCTGAGGGTCCCTCTTCTCAGAGGATGCTAGCAAGTTGATGGAACCCTAACCAACACATCCTACACCATGAAATCAAACTCTGACTCTACATGAGATGAATGTCCTCCTCATTTCCCCCATTTCATCCACTCAGCTCCCGGACTCATTGAAGATCTGTATTGTGTCTGTATGTCTGGTAGACCTTAGTCTTTGGGGTTTCCAATGAACCTCATGTTATATTTCTCCTCAGAGTGCCCATTTCTGGTATTACTTAAAAAAATAAGGCCGGGTCTAGTAAGGTGAGCATCCATACTGCCTAGGCTCCCACAAAGCCAATACGTGAAGTAGGATCAAAAACCCATTACCATTGTTCTTGAGTTCTCAGTAGTCCTCATTGTCCGCTATGTTCAGCGAGACCCGGGCTTTTTCAGACCCAGGCCAGCTGGCCTTGGTGAGTTCCCGATAGAACATCGGAGGTGGGTGGTCCTTGGACTTCCCACAGGGCAGGGAACCCTGATTGCTTTTTGGGCTGACGAGGGAGGAGGACTTGATTGGGGGACGGGGAGGGAAATGGGAGGCGGCGGTGGGGAAGAAACAGAAATCTTTAATAAATAAATTAATTAATTAAAAAAATAAGGCTGGACATGTCTAATTCTATTGAGTGCTGAGGTGCTCACTGTGTATGATGTCCCAGGATCTCAACAGGCTGAACAGAAAATAGAAGTCAGCTTTGTTTAAATCATGGGCAGACACTATCAAACTCTTCTAGTGGCTCCTATGGGAAGAGTTCACTAAGGGTGAACTCAGAGAGAAGGGAGATCAACTCCCTGCTATCCTGAAAATCCAACTGTACACAGCTGGACTTCTTTGCAACTGTAGGGGGATTTTTGGTATTTACTTAGAGTCCTGGTAGTATTTTCTAGAAGGGTGGGAGGGAGTTTCTGTCTTCCTGTTCAAGCCATTGAAGAACAACATCCTGTTATGAGCCTGCACTTGACAGCAGGGAATGGCTTCTAACACCGGTTGATCTTCCTATGAGTTCTTTCATCTAGTGATACCACAACATCTATCAGGAACTAAATGAACAATGATAAGAAAAGAATAACCACATTTTAGAAGCATAGATGCCTAGGGATGCTTCCCCAAACTTCCAGCAAGCTTAAGGCAGGCTTGGCTGTGCTTTTCCAGCCCTCGCTACACAGTTGCTTTTCTGACATGACTTCTTAATATTTGATTGACTTTAGTGCATGCAATTGTAGTAGGGAGAGTGGGTCCTTTTGTTTCATCCTGCCCAGCTAGCTTACATCAGAAATTACCACACAGAAATTGTATTAATTAAATTACTGCCTGGCCCATTATCTCTAGCCTATTACTGGCTAACTCTCACATCTTGATTCAACCCTTTTCTAATAATCTGTATAACACCACGAGGTCGTGGCTTACCGGGAAAGATTCTAACCAGCGTCAGTCTCAGGCAGGAGCTTCATGGCGTCTGCCACACTGCCCTTCTTCCCAGCATTCAGTTTGGTCTTGTCCACCTATTTAAGTTCTGTCCTATCCAAAGGCCAAAGCAGTTTCTTTATTAAACCAATGAAAGCAGCACATAAACAGAAGGACCTCCTACACCATGCAATGAAGAGTTTCTCTATTTGAAGTTGATTTTCCAGGACAGACCTTCATAAAAGTCAAGTACCTGGATGTAGTGATGGCACTGAGTGGCCTGGTCATGCAGTGCAAGTGCCAACCAACAGGCCCCAGTGATGCTCAAAGCCCTAAGACCTGCTATGACCATCCTGATGAGGTTAAGGTGTGGCTGGTGAAGATGCTTCCAATAGTAGACCATGAAGGGCTGACAGGACATTAGCATCATGGTCTGATGGTAAACAGACCATGGGCACTTTGAGGTAAGAGTTCATTCTTGAGGTACAGAAAACACAGAAGCCCAGGAGAGTGGTTCTTGTGGGGCACAGGGCACAGGAGGATACCTCTGAGCCCCGTAAGCTGAAGGTCAGGAACTGGATGGAGAACCAGTGGTTACAGGGGCTGCATGTCATTGGGTGGCAAGAAAGCAAGGGACAAGAGCAATGGCAAGCCCACCTGACGAGGAAGAGCAGATTTAGGCTCAATTGAAGGAATGGGCACTATGCCCCACAAGAGTGAAAACTTTCATGCCCAGGGGCACCATGGAGGCCTGTGTAGAATCATCAGGCTCCTAAAAGAGCCACTATCGGACCAGGACCAGAGAGGAGCAGGTAGTCAGCTCTCAATTCAATGCAGACGCTCTTAGGAACCCAGAGTCTTGTGCCGGTAATTATTAACTACACAGAGGTCAAATACGCAATGCTGTGTTGCTTCTAGACTGGGACCTCTCACAGTACTCCTTCCCATCTTCCAGCTCTTATATACTTCCCACTCTCTTTTGTCACAATGTTCGCCGAGCCTTGGGAAGCTCGATACAGATGCCCCATTTAGAGTTAAGCATCCAACAAGCGTTTATACTCAGTACTTTGAACAGTTGTAGATCTCTGCTTTAGCGACTGCCCACTGCAGACGCTTCTGTGACTGGGATTGAGAACAACACTAATCAAAGAACATCGCTACAGATATTTAAAAGGCAGTTTGGTAACATGTCCATTTAGCTAAATAATAGCGATACATAGGGCCACAATTTTCCAAGCCATTGCCTTCTAACCAGGTTTATACCAGGCATAAATTGCTTTTATGGAGCAAGCCTCAAATTCAATCAAAGTGATCATTGGCTGTCACTCTGACGTCCATGCCACTGCTGCGCCAGTGGGCACAACTTTCAAGGTAGGATGAGGATGGCATTACAGCATTCCGAGTGCTCCATTGGGTGGTACCAGTCATGAATCTTCTCTCTCAGAGGCCTGCATGGTACCGTCCAGAACTGTCAGAACTAGCCAGCAGCAAGTTTTCAGGTCATTTCCAGCTTCATTTTTTCCATATCCTGTTGTGAGAGTGGTCTGCTTTGATGAATAAAGTGTTATCAAAGCCCTTCCATTCCCCAATGCAAGCTAATAAAAAAGTTTATTAAAGATCTGAGCAAAATATCTCGAAACTTGGAATCAAAAGGCCAGGCCCTAATGCAGACCATATAACCTTGAGCAGGGCATTGGTCATGACCTGTTGACTGTCCAACCAACACTCGCCCCCAGAGTCCTTCTCTGCTGCTCCTCTTAGGCTCCGAAGCTGAGTAAACACTTTTCTAGGCACTCCTCCTGCTCAGCAAAACCAAGGAGGCCAGTTCGCCGAGAAGTAAGAAAATTCCACAGAGAAATGCTGAGACAGACACCTCTGTTTTCTTGATGAGAGATAGAGCCATGAGTATCATTGTTTCTCTCCTTCCTTTCTTCCGCAGATAGAACTTGAGACACTTCAGAGGACATCTAGCACTTGGAGTGAAAGCCATTGTGTAAAATCTGTTCGGTGGGATTCCAGATCCTCGTGACAACGTCAGGCAGTTAAACAGACTTCTAATATAGATCTGCCCTGAAATCCGGTTTAGTCATGTCTTAGTCTGTTCCTGTGGTCACAGAAAAATGCCTCAGACCAGATAATGTATGAAGAATAGAGATCTACTCAGCTCATGGATTTGAAACTGGAGAATTCAAGGGCACGATGCCAGTACCCACTGGGGGTTGTGCTCCATAAGTTCATGCTGGAGGTCATTGGAAGCTAAGATGATGCAAGCTCGGGTCTTTCTTTATCTTCTCATAAAACCACTAATGCAACTGTGGATCCCAACCTTCATAGCTTCATCTAATACTAATCATCTCCCAAATGGGAGACCGTCACCTTCAAATACCATTAATGTATGAACGGGGTAGTAAGTTTTCAAGACATAAACTTTATGGGGTTTTTCTGGTGGAGGGGGAGCAAGGTCTCAAGTAGTTCAGGATATCCTCAGATTTACTTCCTATGTAGACAAAGATGTCCTTGGAACTTCTGATTTTTCTGCTTTTACTCCCCAAAAACTGGAATTGCAGGGACATAATTCAGTTTTTTAATTAACTATTTAATTAGTTATTTTATATTCCAGCCTCAGTTTGCCCGTCCCTCCTCTCCTCCAAGTCCCTCCCCCATCTCCCCTGTCACCACCCCCAACCCACTCCTCCTCCCTTTCTGTTCAGGAAAAAGCAAGTTTCCCATGAGCATCAGCAAAACATGGAGTCTCAAGTTGCAGTAAGACTAAGCACTTCCCCGTGTGTTAAGGCTGGGCAAGGTGACCCAGTATTAGGAGTAGGATCCCAAAAGCCAGAAAAAGAGTCAAAGACAGTTCCTGCTCCCACTGTTAGGAGTCCCACAAGAGAACAAAGCTACACAACTGTCACTTATATGCTGAGTGCTTAGGTCAGTCCCATGCAGACCCCTGGCTGTTGGTTCAGTCTCTGTGAGCCCCTAAGAGGTCGGGATTAGCAATAGTGGATACATAGCCCAAATTGGTCATCTTCTGTGACGAGGTAAGACTTCAAGTGGAGGGATTGGGATACCAACCCAGCCACATAACGTTAGACCTACAGTCTGCCTATGACATGGGCTGGGGTAAGGGTGGCCTAGAAATTGGGGAGTGGCCAGCCAATGACTGAGCAAGCCCACCCTTGACACTGCCTGGCGCACCAGACCCACATGCTGGATGACCCAGAGACCTAAGATAGAACCAAACACAACTGAAGAAAAGAAATGTCAAAGTAATGATACTTAACGATATTCTGCTCTACTTATAGATTAGTGCCAAGCCCCATTGTCATCAGAATGTCTTCGTCCAACAACTGATGGAAACAGATGCACAAATCCACAGTCGAACATTAGGCAGAACTTGAGGGGGAGAAAGGATGATAGGAGTCAGAGGAGTCAAAGACAAAACCAGAAAACCCACACATTCAGTGTTATGTGATGCTGATCTAACTGAGGGCTCTGAACAGGCTGGGCAAGCACACTGCCACCTGAGCTACACCCCAACCCAACACATGAAATTTTGGGACACACATTCAAACCACAGCACATGAGAAAGCAAGAACGTATTTGCTTCTTTTCTATTGTGTTGAAATACAGACAATGTATCTTTTACTGCATGAGTCATTTAGTACACAGTTCACTGTGTTAGCATGTTTGCAGGCTACACAGCTGTCACCACCGTCCACCTCCCAAACTGTTTTCTCTTCCGACAGCGGATGTCTGTACCCACTAGAGCAGAAATCCCCTACCCTTGCCTTTGAAACAGAAAATGAATAAACCAAAGATGGAACAACAATGGCATCCTCACTTCCAGGTGTTGGGGTGCATTCTGGTCCTAGCAGCGCTCGGAAGATGGGGTCAGGAAGATTAGTTCAAGGTTAGCCTTGACGAACAGTAAGTTTGAGGGCAGCTGAGGTTATGTGAGACACCATCTCAAAAACTAATTACCCTAAATATCTAGACCCCCCGCTTATGGGAAGTTGCCAACCATGTCAGATTCTGGGTTCAGAAAAATATAGAAAGGATTCTAGAGCTCAACATCAAGAAGCCTGGCAAAGAACTGGAACAGTCCATTTCCAGCAATGCCGTGTGGGACTCTTGTAGGAGACTCCTTGAACACTATACTTGTCAGGGTTCTCTAGAGGAAAGAACAAATAAATTGACCATATATGACAAAGGGGTTTGTAGTGATTTTATACGCTGTGGGCTGGACAGGTCAATAGTGACTATTGTCACACAGAAGAAATTGAGGATGTGGTATCTGTTCAGATCATGAAGCCAGATGTCTCAGTAATCCCATCCAAAGGCCTCGAGGATTCCTGGTGAGTCCATGTTGGAAAGTGGAGGAAGTTGAATTCTTTTATCAGCAATGGATAGCAGCAGCAGAAGCAGCACCAGCAATCAGCCAGCAGAGCAGGGACCAGAGTCAGGCAGGCGAAGGCAGCCCTGCTTTCCCAAAGCCTCTTCATAACCGGGCCAATGCCAAAAAGTGCCACTCACTCTGGGGGAAGGTTCTTCCTCTTCACTTAATCCTTCCAGGAAATACCCTTCCCATATATACCCACCAAGAGGCATGTCTCTGAAGGTTGATACCAGATCCAGTCAAGTTGACAACCAAGATTAACTGTCACAAACATCAACACACAGGCCAACCTCTGACACCCACAAGAATCAAACCATTAAGAGTCTGCTCCTGGTGAATCTCTGTGGGTTCGAAGCCAGCCTTGTCTACAGAAGAAAAAAATCTACTCTTTCCTGCCCGCATTTAACAGAAGATGAAGGAGCTAAGGACCACGGCATCTCATGAAAGTTGTCTCCTTAGGTCCCCTGATCACCATAAGGAGGAGAATGTCACTCTCCCATTAACTCAAATAAGTAAGAGCCAGGGCCCTGTTTTCCATGGGAGGCTGTCAGCAATAAACAGTGATGGGTGGACCATGAGAGTCCTGGAAAACAACCACTGCTGCAATTTCACCACGTTTCCTGACTGGGACCACATTGACTTTACAGCTACAGGATGAGCAAGCCATACATAACCTCACATTGGTCCCAGCCTTCTGAATTCCAAAAGGCTGGCACTTTAATACAGTAGGTCACCATGAAGTGAGGCCATCAGTTTAACATGATGGGCACAGTGTAAAGAGCAGCTATGCACACTGACAGCTTGATCTCGAATCAATCACTTAACATCTCCAAGACCCAATCCATCTCATCATTGTAATATCTACTGTCTTGCAAGGCAGTTGCAAGGATTAAAGGGCTATGGAAACAGAAAAGAGGATACTTCCTGTAAGCAGAGGCTGCTTGTTCGTTTCCCAGCTGCCCAGACCCAAAATAATCACACAAAATTAAATTAATTACAACAGTGCTTGGCCTATTAGGTTAGGATTCTTATTAACTAACTCTTACATCTTAAATTAACCCATTCCTATTATTATATATTTTACCATGAGGCTCGTGGTTTACTGGTAAGGTTCCAGAGTGTCTATCTCCTTTGGCAGCTAGCTATATGACATCTCTCTGACTCTGCCTTCTTTCTCCCAGCATTCAGTTTAGTTTTCCCAGCTAGCTCTATTCTGCCCTGCCACAGGCCAAAGCAGCTTCTTTATTAACCAATGATAAGAAAACATATTCACAGCCTACAGAGGTTAATCCCACATCAACCTCTTGTACCCACCACAGGAGTTATACTAACTTCCCCATAGCAAAGGCAAGTTCCCATGAGGAAAATAATGCTAACTTGGTTGAATTAAACCTTTATAAAAATGAGCACAGTCTTAAGGCTCCAGAGAAAACCATTGTATGCTTTGGTTCAACAAAAGGACTGACTGCTGATAGACATATGATCAGGTGGAAGGGTGTGATCTAATGGTGAGAAACCGGAGACCCGATCCCAGCAAAGCCTGTGTGTTCTTAATCATGTTGGTCTCTTTGTGTAGTGGCCCTTGCTGTCAGGGATGGAGCAGGACATCTCTGGTATGAGTGTTTTAAAAAGGGAAGGAAGAAGAGGGAGGGGGGCGAGCTCTCTCTTCAAGTTTTGTAGCTTTCTTGGGGGCAAGAGGCTCTCTAATTTGTCTAGAAAAGGCAATTCTATTGTATGCGAGCTGCTTTGAGAGTAGAGGGATAGAGATGGAGAAGAAGAGGTCAGAGGGAGATTTTGCTCTGGAGCTCTTTTCCAATATCCTTTGAGTTAAACTTCCCTGCATGCCAAAGCATCATGCTGGGCCCCAGTGGTGCTTAGGAAGCTGATATTCCTGGACTTATGTGTGAACTACTTCTGCGTTGATGTAATAAAACACCCGGCAGAAACAACTTACGGGGAGAGGGATGGATTGACTTCAAGTCAGGCTTAAGAAGGATGTTGTGAAAAGGAAAGCACCAGGGACATCTTTGTGGCCACTGGAGAATGTTGGGAGATTTTCATACGGTCATGGTTCAGGAAGAAAAGAACGAGGACAGAAACCAGAAGCATGAGTTTCCGAGGAGTAGCCCTACTGGCCCATTTTCAGAAGTCAGCCCCAACTTCCTAAAGGCTCCACAACCTTCAAAATAGTGTCACAAACCGGGGGGCCAAGTGTTCGAAACATGAGCCCGTGGGTGTGCTTCTGATTTAAACCACAATAAACGTACACTGTTTATCACCGGAAATAATCCTGAGGCTGGACCTGCGCTTCGTGTAGGGGTGAGAATGGAAGGCTAGCTGCTGATGTCTCCGAGAACTAGGTTGGCGTTGAAGGATCATTCATCAGCTTCGGGGATTTGGGTGTGGATAATTTGGCATCGAATGTTTTTCTTACAAATAAATTTGCAAGCCCTCCTCCACTTGGCGATATCAAGATGCAGCGACCCCAGGCCCTGACTTCAGGGATCGTACAACTTGTTAAGAGAGTATTTAATTTATCACTAAGGTGAGTATATTAAAATGCAACCCAGCTCAGATAAAGACATTTGTACCACAAATGTTTCCTTTACAGAGGTTTCCAGCTCCTGGGAGTAAGCTCTTTCTTTGTCGTCTTCCCAGGATATAGCACCTCAGCGTAAACCTACCGGCCCACCCTGCCTGTAAATCAGACTCTAACCATGTCCTTCTCTTTCAGCACAGCCTTTCTTCCAGGGCAGCGTTTGAGAGGAAAATGTCTTTAGACAAGACTTTCTCCGGAGGGCCGTATCATACCAAGGAAATTAATACCCTCTCTCAAGCTCATAAAATGCAGAAATAAAATCAGCATTCGAGCTGAAGGCTGAGGGAACTGGGTGCTTGCACCGAAAGCCCTCCTTCTGTAGGAAGCATGCTGGAGGGCCTTATTTGCATTTCCCTTCACGCAGGCCTGGGTTCTGCCGAGCCTGGCACTCTGGTTGCCCACCCACTGCATAGTCCAACTTCTGAACTGGTGACCAAGGGCATGATGGGCTGTTGGAACTCCACAGTTGCTCCCTGAGCTCCTGCCAAGCCTCACAAGGAGCACAATGCTGTGGGAAAATGCTCTCATACACCATAAAGATTAGTAACTCACATTGGTGTAATAAAAAAAAAAAAAAAAACACACACTGATAGGCCAGTAGCCAGGCAGGAAGTATAGGCGGGGCGATTGGACTAAAAGACAAGCAGGAAGAAGAAAGGCAGAGAAGCAGTCGCAATCCAGAAGCAGAGGAAGCAAGATGAGAGAGAATGCCATACCAAGAAAAGGCACCAAGCCACATGACCAAACATACATAAGGATTATGGGTTAATTTAAGTTGTAAGAGGTAGTTAATAATAAGCCTGAACAATGGGTCAAACAGTTGGTAATTAACGTAAGCCTCTGTGTGTTTATTTGGGACTGAACGGCTATGGGGCTGGGTGGGACAGAAACTTTGACCTACAGCACAGACCATCTCTTACTTTGCTTTGCCCCAGCCCACCTGGCACCTTCCCTGGTTGCTGGCAGGATGTGTTAACAGGAGAATGAAAGAGGAGTAGGTACCAGTGAAGCAGGTGGGCTCCGGCGGCCTCAGGTTGAGGGAGCAGGAAGCATAGAGACTGTCTGCTCTAATTATTGATCTTCGACGGTCAGGTGATGTAGGCTTTCCCTCTGTACCATTGATTAATAAAGAAACTGCTTTGGACCTATAGCAAGGCAGAACTTAGGTAGACAGGGAAAGTTAGGCTGTATGCTGGGAGGAAAAAGGGCGGAGTCAGAGGGAGAAAAGCCCTGGAGCCACTGGAGACCTACGCTGGGAATTTTACCCAGTAAGCTACAGCCTCGTGGCAATACACAGATTAATAGAAATGGGTTAAATTAATATGTAAGAGTTAGCAAATAAGAAGGTAGAGCTAATGGGCCTAGCAGTGATTTAAATAATATGATTTCTGTGTGATTATTTCAGGTCTAAGCTCGCAGGGCAACCAGGAAGAACAAGCAGCCTCCTTCACCAATGGTCAAGCACAGTACAGGCAATCCTAAACCATCTCTTCTCCCATCTTCATGTACACAAGGGTTGGTTTAGACAATGAACTGGCCCCAAAGCTGTGTTCTGTCACCTACCAGGAACATGGCAGTGACCCTGCTCCCAAATCACAGCACCCAGAGCAATGGCCTGTTTCAAAAATCCATGTACAAGTGTTCTGTGGTACCTTCTAAAACATTCTTCCCTCTTCCGCCATGGCCTATCCCTTTCACTGAAATCCACCCACCCACCCAGTAACCCCATCCCCAACTCCTACCACTCCCATCCACAAACACACACACATCGCCTTAGAGGTTAACAATCGAAAGTTGCCTGACTGGTTTGAGCAGGGTGGGGGATGGGTGTGTCCCTTTGTTCAGATGGTGATCTTAAATGAAGTGCCACCACACAGAGTGATCTGGCAGGAGGTGTCTAAAGGGCCGCTGCACCTGCAATCCTCTGGTTCTTTTCAAGCACAATATATTAATTAGTGTATTCCTGTGTAACTCAATATTAAGCTTTCGGAGTTCTCATAGGAGTAGCAGACAAAAGCAGAATTGTCCCACCCCTGTCCCCTGACCCTTTTCACCACAGACAGCCCCGGACCTCACAATATCCCCACTTTACAGGGCACAGTTGAAAATGTTCTGGCTTTATAAAAAGAGGAAAATGGAGGCAGTCTGGTGCCTTGCCCAAGACCTTGAGCCTGATTAATGTCAGTGCTCAAACTTGAACTTGGATCTCCTGACTCCCATTTTGCCCGTTCCTTGTAATGAGTCATAACCCCCAGAAGATCGGCATTAAAATGACCAGTCCGTCACCAGAGTGAGACAGCACATTAAAATTTACTATCTCCTACAAGCACTCTAGCACGAATTAGCTTCTCAAAATAGTTGTCCGTCTCCTTGGATCACGGTGTTCAGAACCTGGAGAGCATCTTCTATTCCACACCACAAGAGGGTGGAAAAACACCAGCACCTTTGTGACTTTGTGTGATGGCTCTTCCTGGATGTCTTCTTGGAATCATCATGGAAACAAATCCTGGAGCATGTCTGTGAGCCAGCTTCTAGACTGGGCTTACTGAGGCGGGCAGACCCACCCCATGTGGACTACACCATCTCCTGAACTGGGATTCCAGACCAAGTAAAGGGGTGAATGGAAGTTGAGTACTAGCGCTCCGCTTGTCTTTCTCTGCTTCCTGACTGCAGATGTAACGTGACGAACACCCTCAGCCTCCTGCCACCCTGACTTCCTCTCTGTGATGGACTGCACTCTCCAACTGTGAACCAAAATAAACTCTTCTTTGTCCTTAATTTTTTTTGGGGGGGGTGGGGGCGCGGTGGTGTCAGATATTTTGACACTGTAACAAGGTGTGTAACCGGTGCAGCTTATCAGCATAGAAAGCCATGTTTTGGGCTTGTCCCGCACTGCCTGCTGCAAGTCGTCAGCAACTCTTTGCTAAATAGGTCAAAGTTGTGCCTGCTGCAGGTAGGCAGCCTTGTACCAGTTCCTGCGGTTGGGTAGTAGAGAGCAGGCTAGATTAGAAAGCTCCCGCTTGATCCATTAGTCATCCATACTCAATAAAGAGTTGGTCCTGGGAGAAACTGAAGGAGGAGGAGGAGTTTCGTTCAGTTACTTACTCATTCTTTCATTTAGCAAATAGTTACTTTGTCACTATACTAGGTGCAAAGAGAACAAGTGAGCAAAGTGGGCGAGTCAAGGTTAAGATCTCCCAGCCTAGCGAGAAGATGAATTTACGGATAACCCAAGGACAATACTGCACGCGCTTGCGTAGGTGAGGATGGGAGTTATAAACTGAGATATTTCGTGTTGCAAGTAAAAGGAACCCTATTAAAACTGCCTGGGGAATAAAGGGCATGGAGGATGAAAATGTTAGGAATTCTGGCCACAAACTGTGGCACAGTAAATTAATCCAGCATTCAGTGACGTTATCTGCAACCTCAGGTCTTTCCCACCAGTCTTGATATTCTCTCCTTCCTCCCACCAGGTATCTGCTACCTCAGCAAACATCAGGCCCTCATCTCCTTATGTACCAAGACTGGAAGCGCAGCTCTCTTCTAAAAGAAAGGTTTTGTGTTTTCTTCAACTAGGAAAGATAATTTTTCCCAGAGTCCCCTGGGAAAATATGCCCACACTTTAACTGTAGCAGGAGCTTAGAAAAAAAAATCTGGTGTTTTCGCCCACGGAGAGCAGGAAGGAGCAAAGAGTAAGGAACAGCAGTATATTAGACTATCAACATTGCCTGCCACCAGAGCACAGGGAAGGACATGAAACCCAGGTTTGAAGGTTTGAAGGTAGGAACATGTGGCAGGGAAACATTGGCCCCTTTAATGTCCACACTAGCTCCATTTCTGTTGCTGTGGTAAAATATCCAAAAAAAAAAAAAAAAAAACCAGCAACTTGGAAGAGAAAGGTTTGCTCTAACTCATAAGTCCAAGCTACAGTCCCCATGAAAATCCCATCACAATTCTTTACAGATCTTGAAGGAACAATACTCAGCTTCATATAGAAAAACAATACCAGGATAGCCAAAACAATCCTGGACAATAAAAGAACTACCAAAAGTATCTCCATCCTCGATCTCAAACTCTACTACAGAGTTAAAGTATCAGAAACAACATGTTATTGACACAAAAACAGACACATTAGCCAATGGAATCAAATGGAGGATCCTGGTGTAAAGACACATACCTATGGATATTTGATTTTTGACAAAGAAGACAAAACTATACAATGGAGAAAAGAAAGCATCTTCAACAAATGGTGTTGGCATAACTGGATGTCAGCATGTAGACGAATGCAAATAGATCCACATCTGTTACCATGCACAAAGTCCAAGTGGAACAAGGACCTCAACATAAATCCAGTTACACTGAATTTATGATAGAAGAGAAAGTGGGAAGTACTTTGAACGCATTGGCACAGGAGACTACTTCCTGAATAAAACACCAGTAGCACAGAAACTAAGATCAACAATTAATATATGGTCCTCCTGAAATTGAAAAGCTTCTGTAAGACAAAGGACACAGCCAACAAGACAAAATGGCAGCCAACAGAATGGGAGAACATCTTCACCATCCCCACATCTGACAGAGGGCTGTTCACTAAAATATTTAAAGAACTCAAGGAACTAGACATCGAAAACCAAATACCTCAATTAAAAAGGGGGATGCTGACCTAAACAGAGAATTCTCAACAGAAAAATCTTAAACGGCAGAAAAACACTTAAAAAAAATTGATCATCCTCGCCATCAGGGAAATGTAAATCAAAACAACTCAGATTCCACCTTATACCTGTCAGAATGGCTAAGATAAAAACCACAAATGACAGCCTGTGTTGGAGACGATGTGGAGCAAGGGAAACACTTCTCCATTACTGGTGGGAGTGCAAAATTGTACAGCCACTTTGGAAATCAATATGGTGGTTTTTCAGAAAACTAGGGATCAATCTTCCACAAGACCCAGCTATACCACTCTTGGGCATATGTCCAAAGGATGCTCAATCACACCACAAGGACAACTGCTCAACTATGTTCATAGTATCTTTATTTGTAATATTCAGAACCTGGAAACAATCTAGATGCCCCCGTCTGAAGAATGGATAAAGAAAATGTGGTACATTTGCACAATGGAATATTACTCTACTGTTAAAAATAAGGACCCCAGGAAATGTGAAGGCAAGTGAATGGAACAAAAAAAGACAAAAAAACTTATCTTAAGAGATGTAACCCAGACCGAGAAGGACAAACATGGTATGTACTCACTCATACGTGGATATTAACTATAAAGTAAAGGATAACCATGCTACAATCTATAGACCCAGAGAGTCTAGGTAACACGGAGGGACCAAGCTGGGTGACACATGAATCTCCCTGGGAAGAAGAAATAGAGGAGAGCTCCTGGTTGAACTGGGGGTGGGTAAGCATGGGAACCTGAGGGATCCGGTTGGGATTGGGGATGACTGGAGGGGGAGATTGCTGAGAGAGATAACTGGAAAAGGGGCCTCTATGGAGTCAGATAGAAGCCTGATGCAGGGGAAATACCCAGGAGTCTACAGGTTGACCTAGCTAAGACTCCTGACAGCAATGGATACATAGCCTGAACTGGCCATCCCGTATATTCTGAATGGTGGCATCAAAGAACCCTGTTGTCATCAAAGAGCCTTCATCCAGTGACTGATGGAGGAAAATTTAGAGACCCATGGCCAAATATTGGGAAGTCCTGCTGAGGAGAGGGAGGAGGCATTGCAGGAGCCAGGTGGGTCAGGGACATTGCAGGAAATCCCACAGAAACAGCTATCTTGGCTCATGGCAACTCACAGAATCTGAACCAACAGGGAGACCGCAGGGGACCGAGCTAGGGCCTCTGTATATATGTGACTGTTGTGTAGCTTGATCTATTCGTGGAACTCCTAGCAATGGGAGCAGGGGCTGTCCCTGGTGCTTTGGCTGGCTCATGGGACCCTACTCCCAATGCTGGATTGCCTTGCTGATCCTGAATACAGGAGGAAATGCTAGGTCTTTAGGCTGCTTGATAGGCCGTGCTTTGTTGGTGCCAATGGGAGGCCAGTCCCCTTTCTGAGCCAATATGGAGGGGTGGTGGATGGAGGAGAGAGAAGAGTAGAGTCGGGGGAAGGAAGTGGGAAGAGAGGAGGGAGGAAAGGCTGTGGTCAGATGTAAAATAAAGTAATAATTAATTTTAAATAATGAGTACTACTTTGTATCTGTGGATGTATTTATAACTTAATCAATGGCAGGATTCTCAAGACTGTAATAATGGACCCAGGACTACATGTGAGATTTGGCCTGGGTGCAGGGACTGGGGGGGTCACCAGAAGATACAAGACAATAACCTTGACTCCTTCAGGTGGTCCAGTGCATGCTTGCCATCCAGAAGGCCCCACCCTGAGTGAGGAAGCAGCTGAAAAACTGGGCTGGCCTTCTCTAAGTCAGGCTGGCTGAACTGATGCCAGGAAGGGCCGGGAGCCCGTTAAAGATAATTGAATGGGGGAATGTCTGTAAAAGGCAAGCGAATGAAACCCGGCAGACGCGTATCTCTTAGACTGCGGCTATTAAAGAGGAAAGCTGTGCTCTCTGCTCTGTTAAAGGCATTCCAGGGGCCCAGAATGTCCTCCCTTGTGGCTTAGATGCTGAATTTGGGTTCTAGTTTCCATTTAGATTAGTTGATGCTTCCAAAGTGCATCCTCTCCCGAATGACTAATGCGTTCTCTTAGGAGGACTCACAAGTTTGACTTTCAATGTGTCCAACAACAACAACGAAAAAGACCGAGGTGGTTGAAACCGGATGGGCAATAATGAAACTTGATTTAGTAACTACATGTGCAGTTCACTGTTCACTGTCCTTGGAAATTATATGTGGCATATGTTAGGAAACTCACAGGCAACTGTGGGGGTTTGAATAAGATATATCCCCCACAGTCTTGAGCGTTGAAATACTTGGTGCCCACTTAGTGACGCTATTTGGGGAGGGTTTGCTCATACAGCCTTATTGGAGGAAGTATGTCACGGGGGCTAGGTTTGAGAGTACTTGTCTACTTACGTTTTGCTCTCTATTTTCATGCTTCCGATCAACACGTGATCCCTCAGCTGCCAGCTCCAGCTGCTTTTGCTTGTCCCCATGCTGTCTCTACGATCATGAACCTCGCACTCTGGAACCAGAAGCCAAAATAAACGTTTTCTCCTCTTGGTCCTGGTGTTTTGTCACAACAGAACAGCAACCTCAAATCCAGTGAGAAGCCTTTGGAATGAGAATCCAGGCGAAATAACCCATTGCACAGTGCTCAGGAATATACCGAGGGCAAGTACAGAGGTTAGAAACCTGCTCTTCCACTTGCCGGCTGTGCAACCGCAGCTCAGTTAGTTCCTCACTGCATCAATTCTCTGTGCTGTAGGGGGCAGTAACAAAGCCTATTGTGAAAACCTGAGGCCAAGAGCTTTAATATTTGGTTCTCAATGCAGGTTACCAGTGTCTTCATTTCCCAAGTCTCCTGTTAAAGTACCAGGTGGCCCCAGTGCCTTAGACAAGAGGCTGGCAACCTGTGAGGACTGTGAGGAGGGACTCCAGGAGACGCTGAGCCGCTCCCTAGTTGATGCTATTTTGTTGGCTAGCCTACCGTCCCTCAGCTTCCTTGCACCATTCCTATCCCTGCCTCCATCGCCTCAAGGCATCTGTTTGTGTTTCCATCTACGCCCAGATTTCTACTTCTAATGAGGACACCAGGAACACTGGATTAGGAACACACCTTATTGCCATAGGACCTCATCTTAATAATTGTATTCGCAGAAGCCCGCTTCTAGCACACGTGAAAACACCATGTTGCAACTTCCTACATATAAATTTTACGGAAACGTGTTCCAACCTTAACTGCTAAGCCTTACTGCTTTTAACTTTATTGGCATTCGCATGCCAGGCTGTCCAGTGAAGATGCATATCTCTCTTTTGAACCACTCAGTATTATTTTCCTTGAACGTATTTGCTGTTATTACTGCTCCCAAACTCTCCTTAATGTTCACGTAACTGCACTATGAGTATCCAAGCCCTGACTTAGTATCCTCGCAATGTTATTACATTATTCTTACATCTTAATTCAGATCTACCCCACTAGTGTCCTGATGGCGGGGTAGGATTGACTCTGAAATCCAGAGTACTTAGTTTCCCACCATCACCTCTGTCTAGGAAAATTCCTTGATCTTCTTTACTCATGCTTGCCCTGACACGTTTGAAGAGCGGCGGCTGGTTTGCCGTTAATTATCTCTCAGATTTGTCTGCTGCTTCCTCATGCATAAATCCAGTTCTGTTTTTGTGCGTGCGTGTGTGTGTGTGTGTGTGTGTGTGTGTGTGTGTGTGTGCAATAATCCTACACTGGTTATCTTATTTATTTATTTATTTATTTATTCACTTTTTTTTTTCTTCTGTATAGTGGGGGAGGGAACTGAGCATGCCCCAGCAAGATGGAGGGGCCAGAGAACTTCCATCCCGAGTCAGTTTAGTTTTTCCATGTGAGCCGTGGAGATCTAACTTAGGCTGTCAGGCTTGGCTGTAAGCCCTTTACCCCCATAGAACCATCCCTCAGGCCTTCACACCAGCCAGTTGGAGCCCTTCCTTCTCAGTGACTCCTACCACGGGGCTGACATTGCCAGGATTGGTGATGTTAACTTGTCCACGTGGTTTGGGTGTTTCCTTCAGGGGTTCTCCACTGGTGTGGTTACTCTTTCTCCCTGGGGGGGGGGTGACTATCCCTTCTGGAGGTGCACTGTGATCTGTTTGAGACCCTGCTTATATTATTTTTTTTTATTTTTTTTGATTTCCGAGACAGGGTTTCTCCGTAGCTTTTGGTTCCGGTCCTGGAACTAGCTCTTGTAGACCAGGCTGGCCTTGAACTCACAGAGTTCCGCCTGCCTCTGCCTCCCGAGTGCTGGGATTAAAGACGTGCACCACCACTGCCCGGCGAGACCCTGCTTATATGGTCACACTTGCACACAGTCATCTTGTCGCATGTGGCTAATATTTGCTTGCAAGAATCATTGTCTACTGACATTTCCTATTTCCAGCTGTTATCGGTCTGCATTTCCTTGGAATTAATATTTAATATGTAGGAAGAATATACATACTCCTCCCATTACTATTATTATTGTTGTTGTTTTAACTAAAACCTCTCTTTAACTATATAAGCTGCCAGAGGACATTCTGTGGGCTCCCTAGGACTCGACTCTTGAGGCTGCCCACTTCTGAAGTAGTCTCCATACACGACACAAAGGAGGAAAAAAATCCTTCTTTAGTTTGCTTTTAAACCTCATGACTTCCCATTAATAGAATCTCTGAAGGCCCAGTAGGCCAAATGCTTCTCGAGGCGAAGAGGCTGTTTAAATTATTCAAGAGAACTGTTTTTATACAACTGGATGTACACATAAAAATTAATGCTAATTACATACAATTTCCAGCTATTCATTAAAACTAACCCCAAGGCATTCCAAAAGTCCTTAGTTAGCCTAATGTTATTCTAGGAGCTTGAAAACAAATTGGCCTTTATTTAAAAAAAGAAAAACCCTGAGTTGTGCTCTATGAAAAATACATATCGGCACTAGCCATGAGCACATTTTGCTCCTGGTGCCTGGATCTCTTTATTTCTTTCTTTTAGGCATCCACTCCACAGCCATGTATTGGCTACTGCGAGCCGGACAGTTCTTTAAATGCTAGGTTGAAAGCAGTAAGGCAAATAAAGACCAAACCCTACGACTCCGGCTTCCAGTTTTATGGAAGACAGAGAGGCTGTCTGTAGTGGATTCTTGGTGAATTAAACTGAGAACCATGGCAAGGGGACACCACGCGGGAGAGGGAAGGCTGACATTTGTGTGACCTGGACAAGGAAGACGCCTCAGATGAGGTAGAAGAGGTGGGTGGAACAGAGGCCTGAGAGAAGGGACAGGAAATGTTGAGGCTTTAGGGGAGGACAATCGGGAAAAGAGAGAGTCAGTTCAGACCCCTGCAGAACAGTAATGAGCAGGGTGGGGGCAGGACTGTCCCAGGACAGCCCACTTACCTTCTACGTTTTAAGCTTTCTTTCTCCACTTGATTTTTCTTTATAGTTTTTAATATATTTCCTTGTCTGGAAAGTCAGTAAGTATGATATAGCTGGAGATATGTGGAGAGTGATTAATGTAATACTGCTTTATCTGTATTTCTTTCATATTATTGTTTAAATGATCACATGACATCTATTTGTGCATGAACAGAAATCAAGGGACAGCTTCCAGTAGTCAGTTCTCTTTTCCTGCCACATGGGGTCCAGGGATGAAACATCTGTCAGTAGGTGGAGCACTAAGTACGCTTGGGTTAGTGTAAGAGAATGTAAAATGCCTCACTAATAATGCCTCCTATAATAATACGAGTATAGTCTGGCCGGTTAGCTCAGTTGGTTAGAGCGTGGTGCTAATAATATGATTATAATGGAAAGCAAATTATATCTTTTTAATATAAGTTAAATTATTATTAACATTTATTTCACCTTCCTGTTAAATGTAAGTACAACATAATTTTAAGTTACATATGATTTATATATGTTGTGCACTTTTTACTTCTTTTAGAAGGCACTAATCTACACCAAAGTAGTAATAATGTTATACCAGTTGTTTTTAATGTCTTCTTTGGGCATCTGTAGAATCTTCAAGTATTCTTTAAAATTATAAAGATAGGACCAAAGAGATGGTTTGGTGGTTAAGAGTATTGCTGCTCTCGAGAGGATCTGGGCATGCACATGGTGCACAGAGGTGAACAGTAACACATGCACAAATGTAAAATAAATACATAGTTTTCAAATGACGAAGATATTTCCCAGAACTGTTCAGCCAAGAAGACACTGTTACCTTTCAAAATTGAAAGCATTTGCCAATTAACCATGATTCTAAAACTGATGCCCACCTCCAGATGAATGTTTAATTAAGTTAAATTGAAAAGAGACTGTACCCATACCTTGAATCCCTACAGAACAAACTACAACCTATTTTAGGAATATTTTATTCTTTTCAAACAAATAGCAGAGCCTCAGCCAATAGCAGCACCCATGTTTCAGACTATCACAGACTCCCAGACCATGAGACTACACCCAAATAAGGCAAGGGTCCAGCTCCTCTGCCCCAGCCCCACCCACTTTCCCATCCTTAAAGTTTCCCTGTCCTGGCTGCAGGATAGCCCCTGAAAGTCACCAGCGCTAAAGGCTTCGGGAGCAACTAATATCTATCAAATGTAATTTGTCTAAGGTTTCAACAGCACCCATAGACCCCAAGGGACAAACACCCTGGAAAAAAATAGCAGCAGTGGTGACAGAATTTATAAATGCATTCGTGTGCCTTAGCCTGTAAGCCCGGGACCCACATATCTCAGGGCTGATGCCATAGGAAATCCAATGTATGATGGGAAACCCAGCGTAGTGATGAGAGCTGCTCTCAGCCTCCATTAGATAAGCTTCTTTTCGTAGGGAATGATGGCTAATGTATAGACCTATGGCTGCTCAAGGTGCTGAGACTAAATGCACATCTCTAAACAGGACAACAATAAAATCCCCCTCAAAAGGTCAGCCAGGTGAGCCAGGGTATCCAACTAAGGCAGGCTTAGACTTCTGACCTTGGAAACTATGAGGTAATAAACATGGGGTATTTAAATCATATGGGCCCAACCCATTGTGGGTGGTGGCATTCATGGACTGGGTTCTATAATAAATTAATCTGAGCAAGCCTTGAGAAGGAAGCCAGTAACCAGCATTCCTCTATGGTCCCCACTTCAGTTGCTGCCTCCAGGTTCCCGTCCAATTTGAGTTCTGCCTTGGCTTCCCTCAAAGGAAACTTGTGATTTGCGATATACAAGTCAAATAAATCGTTTTGTCCCTAAGTTGCTTTTCATCATATTGTTTTATTGCAGCAACAATAATCCTGACTAAGACACGTGGGGACAGAAATGTGTAAGGATATTACGTTCTTCACATCTATGTGTGGAAATAGCCAGCCCAGCATCTCCACTCCAAAGCCCACGTTTACCGGGCTTATACCCTACCCTCCTGTTCCCAGACTGTCCTTTTGTTTTGGGTCTCAGCTGCTCTCTAATACCCAACTCAGCTGACTTCCCCAGATCAGTCACACAGAAGGACCTTCTCTGAGATGATCACATAGCAAGCCACAGTATCCTTCCACATATACAGAGCTGTCTGACCTTGTGGGCTCGTCTTGGACACACGTACAAATTGGATTGTCCAAGAGACATGTGACTCCTCCTACACTTACTGTACTCTGAGGAGCTGCGTGTGTCGGTGGCTTGATGACCCAGGTGGCAACAGCGCAACTGGGCTTCCCTTTCCACTTGCTGCTAAGCCACATCAGTTTTAACACCTCTCATCGTCCTAGGGACCAGAAGGGACGGCCACGTAGTCTCGAACGCCCAGAACTCTCCGGGAGCATCATTGTAAGAGAAATATTGGGGCATTTAGATACGGCGTTGTTCATGCCAGCTCTTCGTTTATGAAGGCATTTGAGATGACATGAATCAATTTACTACAGCACTAAAAGCAGCAGGTATTTAGGAGCGGGAAGAAAATATCTATCATGCTTTACAGAGATCAAATGTACGGCAGGAGCGCACACCCGTCCAGCACCTTCACATCGAGACCCGGAATTTGCAAATTTCTTCTTTTACGAGAAGCTGTCATGAAAAGATTTTTCCAATTTTAGCATCTCTCCCTGTGAAGGTAAATTGAAAACTCAGGGAGCAGACACGCAACAGGATGGAAATAATACACCTGTTGAGTTGATGTGAGTTGCCATTGCTCACATCACAGCTGAAAGCACTCAAAGAGGTGAAGTGGTAAAAACAAATTGACATTAAACCGGTGTGGCTTGCTTGTTACCGCCTCATAGGCAGGGGTGAACAGCTCAATACTAAAGGCACTTGCTGTATAAGCCTGGTGAATTCAATTTGATCCCCAGAATCATCTACACAAAAGTGGAAGGCATAAATCAGCTCCACAAAATTTTCCTCTGACCTCCACAATTGCATGTGTTCCCAAACACATGAATCACACACACCCCTAATATTAATATTTATTTAAAAAAAAAAACAGGCACCAAGTTTGGAACCTTTCTGGATACTTGGGAAGAATACAAAGAAATAGACATACGGTGTCTGACTTTGGGAGATCATCCAAGCACAGAGATGGTTAATATTGTCAACTTGACAAGATCTAGAATCACTTGGAAACAAATTCCCGGGAATGTCTGTGATGGATTATCTGGATTAGGTTAAGTGGCACACCCTAAATGTGGGGGGAGGGAGCCATTCCTTTGTCTGAGACCCTGTACTAAATATGAAGGAGAAAACAAATTGAACAGGAGCATGCTTTGCTTTCTGCTTGCTAACTGTGGGCACAAGGTGACCAGCCACCTACAGCTCTTGCTGGGCTGCATAATTTCTCTACCATGATGGAGTAGAGAAATTTCACTGGAGCTGTGAGCCAAAATAAATCCTCCTCTCCTTAAGCCGTTTTTTATCACAGCAAAGAGACAAGTAACCAATCAGAACTACTAAAACCCATCTGGTCATTCTCTTTTATTTGCAGTGGCAAAATTTATTTAAAAGAAAATATCACAGATTAGAAGCCTATCTTGGCGTTTTGAAGTTAAGTGTTTTCTATCTGAGAAAAGAATTGATAGCTTAAATTAAATCTCCAAGAAGTTCAGTGATCTAACACCAAATCTCACAAATACTTTCTCATGAATTAATTGTGCCCTACGCGTGTACATAACATAAACATTTGTGATGTCCTAGGTCAAACCTACAGTTGCTGACAGTCTAAATATTTATGAGTGTTCTGTGCATTGTATATGTGATTGTCAATGCTGGCATGTGCATGTATATGCATGTGTGTGATGTATGTGTTTGATAATGCTGGGGTGCGTGCGTGCGTGTGTGCGTGTGTGTGTGTGTGTGTGTGTGTGTGTGTGTGTTGAGACCCAACAATGACATTAGGTGTTGTCACACAACTCAGTCACCCTCCACCTTAATTTTTTGAGACAGCGTCTCTCACGGGATCTCTTGCACATACAGTTGGGTAGGCAGGCTGGCCAATGAGTTCCAAGGACCCGGCTGTTTCCACTCCATCCCACTCCCAGCACTGGGATTCCCGGCGCTGCTCACCGTCACATGTGGCTTTTAGGTAAAGTCTGGGGGTCCCAGCTCAGCCCCTCACTCAATGAAGAAGGCATTCTACTGACCGAGCCACCTCCCGTCCTCTACTAGAAGATTGTCCTTCCCTAAGTAGATAGCTATCATTTCATCCCAACAGAAATAATTCAGATCATCGATAGCAAACCAAATAATTGTGATGGTTACACAACTAAGAATCACACGTCAATTGTGGTTTCCTGTACAGAAATTTTATCCCAATAAGATTGTATACACAAAACAAACAAAAAATCGTCATTTCCACACTTAAACGAATGGACCCTCCTGAGTCCCTTAGTGTTCCCTAGATCACTTACTGTGACCTGCAGAATTGTCCCTTTCCTGTGAACGTGCTTACCTACCTCTTTCACCCTACTAGCCTAGCCCCTGAATCTGCTGGTTTTCTCCTGCCTGCAGATTTGCCACATCTTCCCCCTGGAACCTTCTCCCTAAACCCCGAGTGACAGCTCTTGCTCAGCTCTCTGTGCAAATGCCATCGCTGTGACTTGAATATGGCTTCATGGATCCCTGCAAGAGCCATTTGGTAGATGCTTGGACCTCGGTACGTTAGTGTTGACAGGTTTTACAACAGTTGGGGCTCAGAGGAAAGGCTGGGTTCGGTTGGTGGTGTGTGCTCTGGGAAGACATTGCAGGAAGCCGCTCTCTCTGGCTACCTGCTTTGACACTGACATCTTCTTATCACTGCTACCCACCCCCCATAGTGTGATAGAGCTACACGGGCTGTACCATGCTATTTGGACTTCTCAGCTTCCAAAATGTAGGCTAAACACATTTCTTAACAAGTAGCCTGACTTAGGGCCCTAGTGTAGACTCTGTTGCTGTGATTAAACATCCTAACAAAAGTAATTTTAAGGAGGAGAGGGTTTGTCTGGTCACAGTTTCGGGTCACAGCCCATCGTTGTGGGGAAATCAGTACTGGAACATGAAGCAGCCACTCTCATCCACAGTCAAGAGCAGAGAGACAATGAGAACACATACGCCTGCTCATGCTCAGCCCCTGTCCCCCCCCCCCCCCACCCCCCAACACACACACACTTAACTAATCCAGGACTGAACTCCAGGGAATGGCACCACCCACAGTGGGTCTCCCCACATCAATCAACAGTAAGCAAGACTACCCTCCTCAGGCAAGCCCACAGGCCAACCTGATCAGGACAGTCCCTCACTGAGACTCTTCCCAGGTGATTCACGATTATCTCAAGTTGACAGATAACATTATAGGGATGCAGATATGGCTCAGAGGTTAAGAGTACCTACTGTTCTTGCAGAGGACTCAAATTTGGTTCCTAGCACCCATGTCAGGCAAATCACAACCACTCACAAATCCAATTCCAAGGTATCTGATGCCCTCTTCTGGTTTCCTTAGGCACTGCAATCTGCTGCACCTCTCTGTCTCTGTCTCTCTGTCTCTCTCTTTCCTTCACACACACACACACACACACACACAAACACACACACACACAGAGAGAGAGAGAGAGAGAGAGAGAGAGAGAGAGAGAGAGAGAGAGAGAGAGAGAGAGAGAGAGAGAGAGAGAGAGAAACGCACATCATTTTAAGCCTCTTAGAAAACCAGGGTAATATTTGCAATGTGTACGCCTAATCACTTTCTTTCCTTTTAAAGGTACATACATCTCTTGGTGGTGAGAATTCCAAGGATGGCTGGGGATGTAGGAGGTCAGGGGTACACAGAAGCCCCCAGTTCCATCCATAACACTGGAAAAATAGAAAGAATGGTGACTCAAACTATACTTAACATCTGACATTCAAGTCACTTGAGCCTCTGTCATGCCAATTGACCTTTGCCACAGCCTATGGGAAAGACAGACAGTTTTCCTTTTAGTATTCTGTAAGGAGCAAAGCGAAGGGCAGGGCTGAGGTAACTTGCCCCAGGATCTCCTGCCAGTTAAGGGGATCCCTTCCTAAGCAAACGCTCGCACTTCCCTTTCGAAGCCTTCGTGCAGAAGCACAGCAGTTCCCCTTATGGATGATATACCACAGGAAGTGGCAGCAGTCGCAAGCGTGGGAACCAGGGGAGACTCGGATTGAGTTAGAAACTGAATAGAACCTCTCGCCTGGGAGATGGAACAATGGATAAAGCACTTGCTGTCCAAGCGTGAGGACCCAAGTTCAGATGCCCGACACCACACAAGGCCACATGGGCATAGTGACCTGCCTCTAATTCCGGTGGTCTGAAGGGAGAGACAGGATCCTCAGAGCAACTCACTAGCTAGACTAGTCTGGTCTGGGAGCTCTGAGTTCAACTGAGAAACACTGCCTCTGTAAATATACAGTAATCAAGGAAGATATCTAATATCGACCTCCAACCTACACACATGTGCACATGCACACACACACACACACACACACACACACATATGCATGTGCGAGAGCATGCACACCACAAGGAAAATAGTTGCATACCTCACACTACTGGCCTGCATACCTCTGAAAAGTCATCAGTTTAATCTTTAGTATCCTAGTAACTAGTTTGACAGGGGCTTGCTGTAGATGTGTAGACTTACAGGAACATCTCTGATGCTTAGCAACTTTTAGTTTGGGCATTTGTAAGGTTTGTATTCTTTCTGCTTATTAACCATGTTTACAAAACAAAACAAAAAAATCATAGGTTCCAGCTAGCATAGCGTAGTCATCATGCCCATGATCCCGTATAAAACGAGGATGTGGTCAGGCTGTGGTGGCGCACGCCTTTAATCCCCAGTACTTGGGAGGCAGAGGCAGGCGGATCTCTGTGGGTTTGAGGCCAGCCTTGTCTACAGAGTTCCAGGACAGGCTCCTAAGCTAAAGAAAAAACCCTGTCTGGAAAAACAAACAACAACAAAACAAAATGAGGATGTGACTCGCTTCGAGGTGTGGTTGAGGGGAAGGTTCTTATAGATATGAGGGAAGAAAGAGTATAGCCAGAGGCATCTGGAATAGTCCAGAGTCAGGAGAGAAATAATAAACTAAATATGGACAGTAGACTGGACTGGACCTTGAGAGGAGAAAGAGAGGGATAGAGAGAGAAAAAGAAGACAGAACAGAATGCATGGCAGAAACGGTTGGGTTATATGGGAATGAGAAGCTGGGAAAAGGGAAGTCCATGAGCTGGAGAAATTTAGGGTAGAGGTGCAGGGTGAGAAGACCTAATTAGAGTCACAGACACTGAGTGAGCCTGGAGGCCAGCATTGTTTTGGTATGCTAACAGGCACCACAGATAAATAGCTATTGTCCCTTCTGTGAGGAGGAATGGCTCCTTTGGTGGAGGGAAACAAGTGCCAGAATTTGAGGGAATGGAGTAGCTCAGCACTCAAGAGAAAAAGGTGCGAAGATTTCAACTTTGTGGCCAGCCTGGGCCACCTAATAGTGGCGCTGAATCTCAAAATAGCCAATTTTTAATTCTTAAAAAAACTGGGCAGTGGTGGTACACACCTTTAATCCCAGCACTCAGGAGACAGAGGCAGGTGAATCTCTGTGAGTTCGAGGCCAGCCTGGTCTACAAGAGCTACTTCCAGGACAGCTAGGACTGTTATACAGGGAAACTCTGTCTCAAAAAACAAAAACAAAAAAAGTATCTTTATTACATTTTTATTTATTTAGAGATGGTACAAGTGTCATGGTGTCTATGTAGAAGTCAGAAGATAACCTCTTGGGAGAGTCAGTTCTCTCCTTCCACCATGTAGGTCCCAGGGACTGAACTCAGGTTGTTAGGTTTGGTGGCAAATACCTAAACTTGCTGAGTCATCTCTCCAGCCCCCAAATCAGTATTTTAAATAAGTGAACAATTTATATCAGGAAACCTCTTTAACCTAAGCATTTAAGAAGTACTTGCTTCCTTTCAGAGTCAACAATGACGAGGCTCAGTGAGTAGGTAAAGCTCTGGTCCTACAGGGTAAGGACCAGTTTGCATCGCCAATACCCAGGCAATGCCAGACAGACGAGGCAGGAAACAGAGAGAAGACCCAAAGCTCAGGAAACAGAGAGAAAACCCCAGAAGAGGTGTAGTAACACCATGCTGTTCACATCAAAAAGAAGGAAGAAGGGGAGGAAGATAGGAAGAGGAAGTGAGTGGGACAAAGGGGTAGAAGATAAAAGGAGTGGAGAGGAGGAACAACGGGAACCACCACCAGTATCTGAAAGGTGTTTAAGTTTTGTTGTTTTGTTGGAGTCTCGCTATCACCATGTTCTACATAGGTCCTCCCTGGCATTTCTAGGGATGCACATCTAGCTTGCAGGTCTGTGCTTTCTCTAATGTACTCATCTGTCATAAAGTATCCAAAATGCTGTGGGATGATGCTCTTTTAAAGACTGTAAACATTTGTCACTCGTATAGGTTTAATAAAAGGCTGATTGGCCAGTAGCCAGATAGGAAGTATAGGAGGGGTGACCAGACTATAATTCTGGAAAGAGGAAAAGCAGAGTCAGTCACCAGCTAGATGCAGAGGAAGCAAGATGAGAATGCCTTACTGAGAAAAAATACCAAGCCATATGTTTAAATATAGACAAGAATTATGGGTGAACTTAAGTCGTAAGAGCTAGTTAGCAATAAGCTTGAGCAATAGGCCAAACAGTTTATAATTAATATAAGCCTCTGTGTGTTTCTTTGGGACTGAATGGCTGCTGGACTGGGCAGGACAGAAACTTCCATTTACAGATAAACAAGTTACAAGAAGGAAATGTTTAGTTTGACTGGAGGTTTCAGTTAGTGGCCAGCTGGCTCTATTGCTTTAGACATTTGACAGAGATGAGGTGAAGCAAGTGGCTTACCTGGGTAGGCAGGAAGCAGAGAGAGCTCACTTCTGCAGCAAAACCCAGCCCCCGTGTCTAGCAACCAATGGCCCTATCTATTTATGAGATCAGTGCCCTTGTGGTCCAATTGCCTTCCCAAGGCCCTACCTCTGAGCACTAGAGTCCAAGTCTTCAACACATGAGTTTCATGGGAGAGTTTGAGAACCACACTATTAATATCTACAACTAAACAGCACTATCTAAAAAATATTTTTTGCATAGCCTCTCTAGCCTCTTACCTCTCCATAGCTCTACTCCCACAGAAGCCTACTTTATTTCCATAACTGGATATGCTTCGGTTGCTTGCTATTCACCTGCTGATCCTTCACCTCTTGGACTGACTATTACTAAAGATACAGTTCAACATCCCAGTGCTTTCTAATGCAAACCCAAAGGACTCCCTGTCTCAAACTACTCTTTGAAGGTGAGATTTCATGATTCTATATAGTTGTTTGGCTAAATAACTAGCCAAACTAGCCAAACACTAGATAACGTTTATCTTAAGCTTGGAATTATGCCTGGTGAGTTTTATCAGATACTCTGTTGAACTGTCAGTCGTATATCAAAGGGATGTCACTGCCATAAATCCTAAGAGTTAAAAGGTATAAAGGTTCTCATACCCCATGAAAGTGTTAATCACACAAAATTCATGCTCCCAAACAGCCTCAGCCCTTAGTAACAGAATGGCTAGTAAACTTTGGTTTGGGTGCCACCTACTGGTAGGAAATGGATGTCAAAAGCCCACCTGGTTAAATGTTGAGCTATGCTAAGAATGTTTTTCCCTGACCTATGTTATCTTTCATGTTCAGCTCACTTGAAAAGATGAGGCCCTTCCCCATTCCTATTTGGAATAATAAACTCATTGCATAAGGAAAATGAAAAGAACCAATGAGATGTTCTTAAAATGTCTGAGTCTAGGACTGGGGAGATGACTCAGTGCACAAAAGGACCTGCATAGATACAGGAGGACCTGTGTTCCGATCCCCAGCACTCATGAAAGATCTAGGCAAGGAACCGGAGAGATGGCTCATTGGGGAAAGTGCTTGCCATCTGAGTATGAGGACCAGAATTCAGATCCCTAGTACCTACACACAAGACTTGGCAAAGCCTGTAATCCCGGCACTCAGAAGATAGACAGGGAATCCCACTGGCAAACTTAGGTTGTTTTGCCTGGTTCAGCAAGAGTCCCTGTCTGGAGTAAATAAAGTGGAGAGCTACGAGGGAGAACGTCCAATGTCAGCCTCTAGCTTCCACAAGCATCCATGCACCCACACAGAACACACCCACATCCCCACCAGGAAAAGCCAAGCAACACAAGCAAGACTATAATGCTAGCACTGTGGAGGCAAAGAGGCAGATCCTGTCCAATCAGCGAGATCCAGTCTCAACAAATAAGGTAGAAAGCAACTGAAATCATATAGGTGCATACATACACATAAATACTTTTTAAAAATTCTCCACTACCAGATCTCATTACAGATGGCTGTGAATCACCATGTGGTTGCTGGAATTGAACTCAGGACCTTTGGAAGAGCAGGTGGTGCTCTCAACTGCTGAGCCATCCATCTCTCCAACCCTTAATTACTTTTTTAAAAAAAATTACCATACATTTAAGAAACATTTTAATAAATTATTTCTCATCTAATTAGCTGCTCAGATAATTTTGAAAGGCTAGTGATATATACACACTTATTCTGCAGTGGGCCTCCAACTCTGAATCTTCCTGCCTCCGTACGCCAGCCTCACATTTAATATACAGAGGTCCTTGCCTGAACACGGTCAGTGATTTCACAAAGAGGAAAAAAAGGAAAAAAAAAATATTTGAGACATTACAGAACAGATAGCCAGTATTTTAAGAAAAGATATTTATTATTTACACCACTGAAATAGTCCTGTAAGAACAATGTACACCATGTTCATTTAAAAGGAGCAATTCCCTTCAAATACAAGAACTGTATAAAGCAATACTGTCAACACAAAACAGTGGTCACATTACATATCTGCAGGCTTAAGCATTGCAAGTAACAGGTATTTTTAATCTTATGGCCAGAAAAGTTTGCTGCAACGGGGTTAGTAGTTGGCAATGACGCACAGCTGGAGTAGGCAGATGCTATCCATGCTTCAGAGAGAGGAGCTGGTGAATGTGCCTTTTCCTACTGCGGTAAGCTGTGCTCAGGACTACAGTTTTAGGCAAAAGTGCTTCTACTTAGCCACCCAAAGGACTCCTACTCTTGTCCTCTAGTGTGATTTCAGTTTGTTTGTTGACCTGCCATCGAGGGCATGGTCTTATCATGCAGATGTCCTCCATTCTTAAAGAACACTGACAACTCCAGCTTCTAAAGGGGAAGAGGAACTCTGTGACAAGGAAGAACAACTCTAGGGAGTTTTCAGCACAACAAACTTGCTATTTAAAAGCTTGTTGGAGCTTTTTGGTTTTGCTTTTGGTTTAAAGGGGAAAGAACTAGCTAGTTTGAAGATAGGTTTGGTCTCAGACTCAGGCAAGGAGACGAAAAATGTAAGACAAAACTAGTTTTTAAAGTCACAGATGATGCCGGTGGACGTATTTCTCCCCACCTTTCATTTCATTTTCTGTTTTCCATTTTTTAGAGGGTTTGGAAAACGCCTCAATAATCAATGCCAGAGAAAATTTTCTTCAGGAGTAAATAAACATAGAGGGAAGAGAACTTTTTTTTTTTTAGCACTTTGTTATGATCTTCAAAAAAATACAAAATAAAATTTACACAGCATTGGAAGACCACAGCTAGGCAGCCTGGCATCTGCTTCAGTGTCCAGCACAATCATGGTAATGCCTAGCAAAGAAACAAATGTCCACAGATCTCAAGGATCTCCAACTGTGAATGTAACTACCGTATCTAGTGTCCTTGCTTCTTTGATAGATACCTGCAAGAAATGGAATAAACACTGGATCAGGTAAAATCATGAAAACAATCGACCTCTCCTGCCAAAGAAGTATGGGCCTTTCAAGAGGAGGACAGTTACTAGCTATTACAAACTGTTGTGTGCCCCATGCTCAGAGTGGTTGGAAGCACGTGCTGACTTTAACCTTCACAGGAGCTGCAGAATGAATTTCTACTAGAACTTCCTCTTATTTCTCAGGTACAAAAGTTAAGCAATTTGCCAAGTCAGGCTGCTCAGATTCACAATTAGCCTTTGGAAGTTACAAACATTATATACCACAGTACACTGCCTTTTCCAATGTTAAATAGCATTGTGATTTCTAACTAACTCAGACTTCATCTAAATATCAGATTTTTTTTCCTGCATAAAGATAATGGAATAAAAGATACTATAGGAGGCAGGGCACACATACACATATGTTTTTAAAAAGGGACTGTGCTCAGGAGTGTAAAGAAGGCTGGGGCTGCAGCTCAGAGGTACAGTGCCTACAATAGCACACATGTAACCTTAGGTCAATACCTAGCACTGTAAAAAGAAAAGACTATAAGGGTATTTTACCAAGTGATCAACTGTTTCCTCATATTCTTTACTAGGATCTGCTGCTAGATTAAAATTTCAAACCCTTTCTCATATATAGAAATTACCATCACTAGTTATATGTCAGTAATGTAAGAAGCCAAAAGTGGAATTTGAAGGAGCAAAGTGCCCACCAGGGGTTTCTTTTGGTGTTTTCACCAGCACCAGATCTTTACAGGTCTCATTTTAAAGCAGCCTTACTTATAGGACACAAAGCCCTCACATGTCTCTAGGCTTTCCGTGCTGTGTCAACTTGATGTTGATTGCAATCTGTATGGCTATCCTCAGAGAAAGAGCCCCGAAGACTCCGCCAAACGGTAATCTTTAAAAAGAGAAGTCATAAGCAGCCGTTCTGCTCTCTATTCCTGCTGCTATACACTCAAGTTCCTTGTAATTCTAAACAGTGTTCTGCTGAACAACTTAGAACATAATAGTGGTCAACTCCTAGTCAGTCCCATATGCAGCCCAGCTGCTGGGAGGCTGAGACGGGAGGACCAAAAATGTGAAGCCAGCACAGTTTACAAAGAGACCATGCCTTAAAGAATCACAGAGGAAGGAGCGCAGGAAATTCAGAGGATGGCCTGCTTCTGTCACAAAGCAACTCACCAGCCTCTCAAGTTCCCACTATTGCAACATTAAAGACCTGAAGGAATGTGGGATTGATTATGAATAAGGTAGGGGTTAGAAGAAATACTTTTTTCCATTTTTTAATTAATTTTATTGAGTTATATATTTTTCTCTGATCCCCTTCCTGCCTCTCCCCTCCCCTTCAACCCTCTCCCATGGTCCCCATGCTCCCAATTTACTCAGGAGATCTTGTCTTTTTCTACTTCCCAGGTACATTAGATCCATGTATGTCTCTCTTAGGGTCCTCACTGTTGTCTAGGTTCTCTGGGATTGTGATTTGTAGGTGGGTTTTCTTTGTCTAAAAGCCACTAACGAGTGAGTACATATTATATTTGTCTTCCTGGGTCTGAGTTACTTCACTCAATATGATGTTTTCTAGATCCATCCATTTGCCTGCAAATCTCAAGATGTCATTATTTTTTTCTGCTGTGTAGCACTCCATTGTGTAAATGTACATTTTCCTTTTCCATTCTAAAAGAAATACTTTTGAGGAAATGCCAGTAGAAAAAAATATTTTTAGAATTTATATAAAAAAATTAAGGGCATGGCTGAGTAGTGTGCTTGCCTTTAATCCCAGCACTAAGGAGGCAGAGGCAAACAGAAATCTGTGAGTTCAAGGCCAGCCTGGTCTACAAACCAAGTTCCAGGAGAGTTAGGGATACACAGAGAAACCCTACCTTGAAAACCAAAAATAAAATAAGGGCAGTTTGGCAATGCCAACATGCTTTCCCCACTGGTGTAAAGAGACAATGAGGGTTTGCATCTACCTTTCCCAGTACTTGTGATTCAGTTCCAGGAAATCATCCAGCTTGGCTATCTCTTTGAGATACTGAGTGAGCTTCACCAGCTCTTTGTCTTTATCTCGATTCAGGTGAGCTTTCATGAAAGGCCTTATCTGTCAAAAAACAAACAAACCTTACATTGTGGCAGGAAAGTTAACAAAAGGTCATGCTACTCCAACCTTTCAGTCAGGTACTGAGGCTAAAATACCATGCAAATGACTCATAGTAACTAAGTTTACAGAAGTCTTGGGTACAGGTTTAAGCTCTTCCATCTTCAGCCTAAATTGGACACCGGCCTCCTCCAGCACTGGGATCTGCATGGCTACTTGTATGCTGCTCACATTTTATTTCCTTCTGTCATCTGAGTGGCTCCCACTAACTGATTCATTTACACTACCTACTCTATACAGATATGAGCTTGACCTAAGCACAGTGGAGTCATCTCTCCTGTGGCATTCCTCTACGCCTCTATCCACTATCTACACTTGTCACTTTGCTGTGTGCTTGCCTGTGTGTGCCATGTGCATCTGCAAAAGCCTGTTCTCTCCCTCCACTCTGTGCTTCCTGGGGGTTGAACAGACATTGTGCAGGCCCCATTATGCTGAGATTATTACACATTAATGCCAGTTTTCTGCCACATTTTGCCATAAACATTTCACTTTGTCATTTATGTATAAAGATCAGTTTCCATAAAAGGGCAGTCATGTTTTCCCAAATTATAAGGTTGATATATTTTATATCTTCACTTAAAAAGTACTACAAATTATAAAAGTCAGGAAAACAGAAGAGACTGGATCTTGATTTACACAGTGAGAAAGTGAAGTATGACTTATCTTTACATAAAACAAGTATGACTTATTTTAAATGAAATGTTTGGGATGTTTCAGAATATTAGAAGATAGGGTAGAGTGAACACACTTGCTTCTCTTCCAAGGCAACAATCCGGGCTTCTATCACCATTCTGACACTTGCACTACACTCACTATGCACTAAACCAACTCAACCCGAAACTCTGTAAAGGCTTCCACGACCTACTTTCTACAAGTCCCCATCCCTTGTCTTTATCAAGATCCTGGCTGGCTGAGTTCAGCACAGAGGGAAACCTCTTACAACAGGATGTCCACTTCACCTGGAGACATCCTCACTACTGTCAGAGCATCTCTGCTCATACTGTGCAGATGTGCTAGCAGCCACGGGCATTAGGAGCATTCAAGCTTCACCATTCTCTGCTGCCAGGATGAAGTGACTCTGTAGCTCCTACACAGATGTTGAGTGACTCATGCTAAGATTATCACTGACTCAGGAAACAAGTCACATAGACTCTGTCCAAATTCTGTCAAATACCCATCACAAACACAGTTTTGAGTAAGTCTTAACTTTTCATCCTAGGATTAAGAAAGGGAAACAAAACATATGTGGTTCCTTCTATCACTTGTGCCTGATAATTCTAAGATCTGTGCTTAACTTAAAAGAATCCAAAACTGGGGGCTGGAGAGATGGCTCAGAGGTTAAGAGCACTGACTGCTCTTCCAGAGGTCCTGAGTTCAATTCCCAGCTACCACATGGTGGCTCACAACCATCTGTAATGAGATCTGGTGCCCTCTTCTGGCATGCAAGCATACAGGGAAGGAATGCTGTATACATAATAAATAAATAAATCTTTAAAAAAAAAAAAAAAAAAGAATCCAAAACCCTCACAACCATGTGTAACTCCAGTTCAGCAATCTAACACCCTCTCCTGGAATCTGTGGGTACACACAGTGACAAACATATATACATCTGGCAAACAATCATACACACAAAATAAAAACAAGCAAATTGATAAATTGTGTTGTGTATGTGTGTACATGTATCACTGAACATGTCCTTTCCTGAGATACATGGGATGGATTCACCACTGTTTGAACACCACAGAATATACTTCATCTGACTGCACACCTAAGTCCAATGGTAAAGCCTACTGCTTGCTCCCAGTCCACAAAACCACAGCATGTTACTATACTAAACACTGTAGACAGTTGTAACACAATGATTAGGTATCTACACAAAGACAGGACACAGTAAAAATACTAGGTAACAGGACATTTTCTGCTTTGTTATCTTACAGGGCCATTCTAACACTCCCGGTCTGAAAGACCATCCAAAAGTCCATGACACTCCACACTCAGGTGACATGAGCCCAGAGCAAGTAAAGCTGTCTTACCTTCAGTCCGTTCTGTGGATTCATTAGAAAATTTCTTCCTATGTCATCAAACATAATGGTGTTCTTTTTGCTGTAGAACTCAGAAAACTTTCCCCAAATGACACCAAGAGGCTTCACCTTAAAATAAAGGTTTATATTTACTCAGCGTTAGTTAACAGCTCACCCCTAAAAGCAGAGCAAGCTTCTTCCTGTCTGTAGGGCTGTACTGAATGACCACTAGGAACCACATGAGACTACAATGTTCAATGGCTTGTGCATGTCTACCACATCTAGCCCTACCATAAAACTTTACACAATATTCACATGAAGATTCTAGGGCAAAAGACATAGGTGTTTTCTGGGCTAATAGAGACCCGCTTCTCTCAAGATCTTTCAAACTAGTGACATCTCAGTGAGGAAAACCCTAGGCTCTTTCAATTAATGTTAGGTAGCTTATTGCAAATATATATGATTTTTCTTGTTGTATTTCTTTGTTTTTGCCATTTCAGAGCCCTACTCTGCAGCCTACGCTGGCCTTGAACTCATATTCCTCCAGTCTCAGCCTCCTGCGTACTGGAACAGAGGTGGATGTCACTGTGTCCCAGGGATTTTGTCTTTAAGTCACTGCACCAGTGCCTGATTTCTAGGAGATTTGATCCACAAACTTCAAAGGCACCAGAATTTAATTCCTGGTTTTGTTTCAGAATTCCTAATCCAGGACTACAAAGGGACAAAACACTACAGACCTATCTGCTGATACTCACATAGTTTACAAAAGTCTCTCAAAACCCAAACTGACAACGCTTCCATATAGAAGCATCACCATTCACCAGCTATTCATGAGGTGAAGTAATATCTTCCTACAGCAGTGGTTCTCAACCTTCCTAATGCTGTGACCCTTTAATACAGTTTCTCATGCTGTGGTGATCCCAACCATAAAATAAATTTCACTGCTACTTTATAACTGTAATTTTGCTCTTATGAATCATATTGTAATGTCTGTCTCCTCTGGTGGTCTTAGGCAACCCCAGTGAAAGGGCTGTTTCACTCAAGGGGTTGCAACCCACGGGCTGAGAATCACTGTGCTAGGAGGAAGCCTTCACCAACTACAAACCTTTTATTTTGGAGAATAAATATGAATGAACAAAGCATTCAGAAAATGCCTAAAATATATCCATTTCTAAAAAGCAGGTTCTTCCTAGATAGTGGCAGGACTTCCACTCAGTGAACTGAGTCGATGGGTGAGATGAGCAGCAGCCAGGAGAGAACGCCTGAGGAGCGCTCAGCTTAACACCAAGACAATGCTTTCTTCCGAGGAATACTATTTTAACATTTTTTCACCTAAATTTTTTCTACTATTTGTTTATTCCTGAAACACAACTGCCCAATTTTTGAATCAAGAATATAGAAACTAACACAGTAAGTCAGACTCTAGGGGTTTGCAGGGAACTTGTCTCAGGTTTGACGATGAGACTGTTCAGATACCAGGATTAGACATCCTACATCTCAAGTTTAGCACACTTTGTTCTCCCAAACATGGACTAATATTGATGACCACAGAATAATCTGAAAACAAAGAAATATGCAAAGGAAAATTTCAAATCATGTGTTAACATGATAGGTAACAACTAGACAGTCTAGTCCATTCACCTTCAGGCTTGGCTTTTTGTTTTTTTCAATAAAAAACCAGCCTCAGAAAGTTCACTAAGGGGAATCCTAGAGTACACAAAGGCTAAGAACCATTCCCACTGGCCTGCAAACATCATTAAGACTGCCTTTATTTGAAGTCCTTAACCATTCCGCTGTATCAAAGGAGGAAGTAGATTGCACCGCACGCACCAATCTCAGCTCTCCACGCCCAACCACAGGGAGTGAGCTGTCCTCTGATGCCCCACCGCTGCAGCCCTGCTGGGCTTAGGTTTCCTGAGCTCCACAACACTTAGACCGCAGAAGGCAAGCAGCAGGTCATAATTACACATCTCTCCTGGTGTGTGAGTAGCTCTTGCACTGAGGAAGTCCTCGTGCATGCAGGCCACTATTTACACTTTACCACCAGCTCTCTTCCTTCCTAATACAGGGACAACATTTCCCTTATCTTTATTACTAACTGTGCCTGTGGCTGGGCTGTGTAGGAGCAGTCACTTGAGTAAGCCACATCAAAATTCATCATTTTTAAAGTCCAGTCCTCTTCTCTGATGTCCTGCTGTTATTTTCTAGGATGTAACCTGGTCCATGTATTCTACATCAGTTTCTTCTAGAGAAATGTGAGTACACTCTGGTTTGTATCCAACACACTTCCTGATAATATTCAGTTTCTCTCTTCTACCCGTGTGGCAGTTCTTCACTGTCACTACAGCTAGGCTTCACACAGTTCCTTTCTAGACAGCCTTTCAACAGCTTTGCTTGCATCATTAGATTTCACTTCAATGTTTTAAGTTAATTCATTTAGTTTATATTTTTGAGACAGGGTCCCATTATGGAGCCCTGACTCCTCACCTGTCTGGAACTATGTTGACCATGCTTGACCTTGAACTCAGAAAGATCTGCCTGCCTTCTGAGTATTGCAAATCTTTTAAAATATAATGTCTTTGTCAAAATTCAGCTGCCACTTTACGATCTGTTCAGGTGAAATTCTAAATTCTACTTTTTTTTTTCTTTTCTGAAAGTTTAAATACAAAAAAATACACTCATCTTTAACAAAAGCAACAGGAGCTCTTACATCGATGAGCCCCCTCCTCGGCGTGTGCACCGTTATCATGGCAGCACTGTCCAGCATGAAGGTAATCTTATAATTGGAATTCGTGCTCACTCCCAGTTCCTGTAACACAAACGTTCATGAGGTTAAAATGCAGGAGTGGAAAATCCCAGGCTGTCTGAACATTCTATCTGCAATTTCTCAAACTGTCTATTTAATTTTCTACAGCAATTGCAGCCACATTCTGCTATACAACTGGGAAGTATTTGTTTTGTTGAATTGTGTTGGTGAGCAAATCAGAAGTGGATTCATTCCTAACTGCCCATTTTAGAATGAATCGCCTCATCAATATCGCACACCAGAGCAAAGGGCAAAGAAACATTACTGGAGTAAAAGGGAGGTAAAAACGGGGCTTAGCTTTTCCTTGGAACCAGCTTAGGCATTCAGATCAACCCATCATTAAGCAGGCTCAAACACACCCCTACTCCCAACACTGGCATTCTGTAGCTATTAAAAGACAGCCAGTAAAAATGGAATTGGTTCAGTCTTAGAATCTTTCATCTGTCTAATGTGATTTTAGAACATGGTGAAATGGCTTGTTTCTAACACTTACTTTCATTTTAGCTTCAATCCACTTCATATTTGTTGCAGCTAAAACATGAGGAATAATACAATACATATGAAAAGTTTGAGTTTCATTTTTTTTAAAAAGAATTTTTCTGAATAAATAAACTTTCTAAGCAAGACCACAACTTTTAAAACATCATAAATAATGGTCCCTAATAGACTTACATTAGTGTGTCTTCTAAAAAGAATAATACTTAAACCACAGAGGTAAATCATGATAAGTAAAACCCAAACTCCATTTAAACCAGCCCTGCCACTGTTCTTTATTCATTTCAAAGCAGTTTGAGAGGTGTGGATCTCAACTTTCTCTGGCAGCAGATCCAGGAAATGCATAAGCACTTACGGTGTCAGCATAAACATACTTATGGTTTGTGTCAAAAGTCTGTGTGGAAGACTAGCCAGCTATGTCAGGCTTTAGCAAATGACGCTTCTTAAGCCCAGCATCTTAAACCTGAGACACATGTAAGAAGTCCCCTACGTTACACTACACGTCTGCACCAACAAAATCACTGACACAAAGGCCAATCCTCATCTTTCCATGCTCTCCTGGTCTCAGCTTACGCTTTACGTGCAGAATTGGCGGGTAAAACTCCACGTTTAGAGAATGTCGCATTTCCAGTGAAAACAATCGTAAGGAAAAGTTAACTAGCAGCTGTTCTGTACAAGTGATTTCCGGATGAAAAGCGAGGAGACACAGAGTAAAGAGCTCTTCACTGTTAAGGCATCACTGTGTGTTAGCGACGGTGCTAGTTACCAGACCTCCACTCAAAGTATAGGTCAAAGTACTACTTCCAGGTGATTAAATGACCTGCCTGACTCCACAAAGGACACCACTTCCTAGCATATTTAGCTCTAAAGTAAGTACCCCTTTTCAACCTACAGCCATAAAATAATTTACCAATAACTTATTTTAAATATATGATATAAAAAAAGGTCCTCTAAACACTAATGTTTAAGTTCTTTTCTCTGATGTCATATCAGGTGGGAAAAAAATTGCTTCAGTTAGCTCTCTTCTCCCAACTTCAAAAATGAAATTACCACACTTTCCCTTGTTTTTAATCTTACCAGCTGTGAATTAAGCGTCAGTGCACAAGGGATATACTCTCCATTACAAGGGAAGGACAAAGAAAGCTTACAGACTGCAACCAACGATCTGGCTTCTCATCAAATACCCACTACAATTACATGGGAAACGTTTATATTTGATGGAATCTTATTCCGGTCATGGTAACTCTCTGATTATGAAACTGCCAAGAAGTAATTTCAATGTCTGCATAGGGGTGGGATGTCTGCTTCATTTACCAAGACACAGAAAGACAAATGTCAACCGAACTCAAAGTGTGACCTTAATACAGCAAGCTTCTGCTCTGTAGCAAACTCATGATCTATCATGTCTACAAACTCAACATCAGAAACACTGCTTCTGCCATGTATTAACTTTCCCTTAGCAATTCACACCCTTCTTTACTCCTGTCCAGCTACATTGCTAAGATATTTTTGTAAAGAAATGTCTGTTTCCAAGTATTTTTGAAACTAGAGTGAGAAAAAAAAGAGGAGGTATTATGGATTAATGGCTGGGGATAGAGCTCAGTGGCAGAGTGTCTCTAGCCCGCACAGGGTCCCTAGTTCAAGTCCCAGCACTGCAAAAAACAAATGAATAAGCAGTTTTATTCTAACATAATGGCCTATACTCAACTATCTTCTTACTATTAAGAAAATATACATGTACTTCATATAATAACGTAAGGAAGTCAAACATCATTTTAGAAATTCACTTAAAAAACATTCACATTTAAACAAATCTTTTCTAGTAGTGTTTTGTACAGTAAAATAATATAAGTAACAAACTTATTTCCATGGAAAACTAATTAAAAAAATTAGGCTTACACCAAATAACAATGTCATAATCTTCATATGCAGATGTTAGAAATTCATGAAGATAGGGTCTCATTAACTCTACCCCAGTCTCTGCACAAGACCTATGATCTAAAAAAAAAAAAAAAAAAAAAAAAAGTGGATCATAAAAACAATTATTAGCTTATTATCAGGGACAAGTACTGGGCAGAATGAAGTTATTATAAAAAAGTAACCTGTCATGGGATAGAATACACACAACTGCACAAAGCTTGAGGCTGAAGGACATTGAGGATGAGCGGATGTTTTTGCAGGCACAGAATTCGACGCCCTTGAACTGCAGTGTCAAAGGATCAATTCTATATAACATGCAACGAGCGACACTGACAATTCGGACTTAAATGGAACACTGTATTTTTTTTCATCTAGTTTGAGTATTTTTCTCAATAACGAACAGTAAGCAAAGCCCCCCATTCTCACATATACTCATCATCCTAAGAAAATCAACAATATCACTGCACAACAAGTGCAATCAGTTGATTAATTCTTAAGCAAAATGCACATTAAGTTATAACACATGCTCAGGGTTACAAGCAAGAAAACTTCACTATCAGAAAGTATATATTTATTGCCAATACTAGAAGATGAAACAAATGTTTTTAGTTTTCAATTGACATGGCAAATTTTAAATTTAAGAAAAGAACCTGAATATATTTAAAAAGAAAACAAGGGTAAAATAAAAACACTATTTTTTTAAAATAGTCCTCATTAAAGTGTCAATCAGAGTTAAGTTGGTTAAATTATAACATCCTTTGCCCCCACAAATAACCTATGTGTGTATACAAATATTTTTAAGCATGTGGCTTGGTTGAGGTTTCTACAGGTGATAAACCACTATGACCACAAAGCTCCTACGGCTCTCAGGTCACAGTTCTATATGGAGAGCAGGCAGAGCAGGAACTCAAGGCAGGAACTGAAGCAGAAGCCATGGAGGAACACCACTTGCTGTTCTGCTCCCACAGTTTATTCAGCCTGCCTGTTATAGCACCCAGGACCACCAGTCCAGGGGAGGCACCACCCAGAGTAAATTGGGCCCTTCCAGATCAATCACCCATCAAACGCACCACAGGGCTGCTTACAGGCCAACTGTATGGAGGTATTTTTGTTTTAATTAAGATTCCTTCTCCCAGACAATCCTGGCTTGAGTCAAGGTGGCATAAAAACCAGCCAGCACAATATATATTTAATTCAAAGCAATTAACAATAACAAAAAAGAAACACACAAACACACTAAAAAGAAAAATCAAAACCATTAAAAGCGTCCATCTTTGGCTCTTAAAATTATAGGTAATGCCTTCTTTGCTTATCTGTATTTCCTAGATGAATGATTTATTTCTGTAACAATAAGGACGCTTTCAAATACTTCGTGTGGACATGGAGCTGCCGGGAGGAAAACTGTTACAGGTAAAAGAACAGCAGCGTGTACCTTAACGGACTCACCAAATAACGTATAATCGACATCCAGCACCAGAAGCTTCTTCCCTTCCCTGGGAGGGTTCAGCACTTCCACTTTGTACTCCTTGACTCTGCGAGAGATCTTCAGTAAGTTTTCTTCCCTAACAGAAAAGTAAGATCAGATGAAAAACCTCTCTCTTCGCACATAGCAATCTCTGTGAAGGCCAAGAGCACTTACCTATTTTCTACTTCAACTATTTCATCCTCAATGTCAAAGTCGTTGATGACATCATCATTGTCAGGAGGAGGGCATAAGACGTCTTCCTATTAAGACAGGAAAGCTGTGTTTCGCCGTAACAAGCACACATGTTGGCAATCTCAGCTCAAGCACAGAGTGTGGGAAAATCTCCACTGTTAATTACTTGTTCTGTAGGCCCCCTGGGCAGATCTGACATATTAAATTTTACACATAGGCTATATATACTTACAACTAACTATATACTAAGAAGGCCCCCACTACCTAGCTCTGCTGAGTTAATGCCACATTCATCGTGCCGTCATTTTTCACCGATCATGAGATGGAAAGTTTTAACACATTAAATTAAAACTACAATGGTACAGTGTCTATTGTAACACCCTCAAAGGGACATATGGTAACAAAAGTAAACATTTACCAAGCTCTCCTCACGAGTTCCCATCATCATGATTTTAGTATTTGGTTTCAGTTTGAGAGCTCCAAGCTTAACATCATTTTCTGCAGGTTTGCCTACAATACAAGCAAATGACTGTTTTCTCACTAAAGTTCAAGTGCTGGTTCCACTATCCCATTACATAAAAGCCAAACATCAACAGGTCTGATAGTATTGGGTTTCTTTAGTTTCTTTCTTACAGTTAAAAAAAAAAAATAATAATCCTACTACTTAGCATAGTAAGTCATTAGTAATACAAGGATTATCTCCCTGAGTCCCATCTGGCCTGGCAGTGGACCTACCTAATCAAAATCAACTCATGTTTTATTGCTCAAGATAAAGATGGCACCGTGCTAGAAGCCTTGAAGCCCAAGACTAAACTATAGATTCTCTAGTACCTCAAACTCACCTGTTAATGACATAAAAGATCCAAGTAAGCTAGCCAGGGACAGTGCCAATAAACTAAGTATAATCTCCACTTCTGAAACAAGAGACGATTTGGGAAGAATACAAACCCAAGTAATAATGAAAGGTAAATCACAGATGCCAGAAACAAATGACTCTCTCCTGGGATTTCTGTGTCAAAGCCTTAACAAGCCAATACCAACTGTCAGGGGAACAAAGTCATCCAAACAGTAGTGGGATTTTCAAGTAACTGTTCATTATCCTTATTTTTATCACTGAAACACGTTTAGGAAACTCAAAAAAAAAAGTTTCTTTTATTTTTTAAAAAAAACATAAACCATAATAGCAAACAGGAAAACCCATAACCACCAGTATAAAAACCTCCAAGTGGGGAGATTACCTTTAACTTTGAGCCCCAGTAACTTCTGGCGCTCTGGGAGCACTCCCGTGAGGGTCTTGAGGAACTGCTTGAGATCGAGCACAGTATCATCTTCTGAAAGCGTGGTCACTGAATACTCCTGCCCACCCCATTTCACAATGATGGGGAGCGCCATTCTTCTCGCATAGGAAGTGGTAGCTTTCTGTCAGAACGAAACACCTAGGAGACAGGCACACACACAGTAAGTGCCTGCAGCCTGAACCCTACTGTACAGTCTAACGGTGGAGATGGGTGTGCCTCCTGCAAAGGGGGCTCACAGAATCCCACACGCTACAATTTCCTTACTCATTCTGGCTTAAGGTTAGTATTTCCTAACACTCTTTCAGATTCTTCCTCTTGTTCACCTAGCGAAGAACAATGAGCTGCCTACCCATCCTGCTTGGTTTGGTTGGGTTTGTGCTGGAGAGGCAAGCCCCTCCACAGCACACATCTGTGTTCATCAAATGGTAGAGAGGCAGTCACTGGGAGCACTGAACGCAGAACAAACTACCTGGGCTCAGGCCCGAGATCTCCCACCTACTATTTCACTCCTGAAGTTACTCTGCTGAGCACATACCTTCCCTCATCTGTAGAACAGAGGAATGCTATTTGCATCTTAAGGTTCTTGGGATGATTAAATCGGTTAACATTTCTAACTCTACTTGGGAAGCACTGTATGTCTTAATTAAATAAATTTAAAGCAGTCCTAGATAATACACCATTATGTGCTTTATATTTTACAAACTGACCAGATGTACAAAGATCATCTCATCTAGTAAAGGTATCTAATAACTCCAAGTGGATCTACAGGAGTTAAAGCCATCAAATTTCCATTTCAAAAAACAAACCTGCTCATATAGATCCAACCATAAAAATGTTACATGGCAGCTGCTATTCTAACAACGAAATGCAAGTTGCTTGTCCCATGAATTTATAAACTCATTTCCTTCATTGGTTGGGGAACTGAGCTTTCTATTGGCATTCTGCAAAGCTTTCACCTACATAACGAAAACATTTGATTGTACAAAATCGTCACAACCTACTGTGAGAGAAGGTAAACCTTAAATGACAACCTGCAAAAACCTAACTTGGAAAGTCTGTCACCGTGCCCATTATAAAATATTAAGAAATCCCTACTCACACTGGCTTCTGCGGTTCCCTTCAGTCACTTATACTTACGTTCATAAAGTTCTACAGAAAATTTGCAGCAAGCCTGCTAACTGGGGAAATAAATGTCACTTTAGGCAGAATCTGCCCCCAAAAGTGTTATGACCTTGAATAAAAAGGCATGTGAGTCAAACTGGAATAGTTATATATGTTATTTTTCTGTAAGACACAGAAATGGTAATGACTTCCTAAGAGTTAGGAAGGCATCTACCACTTCTTTATGCTGTGATGGGCAGAGTAGCGCTTGGAGACCATGAGAGAGTGTTAACTCATGGTTCCTAATCAAGAGCACCAACCTAACTGGAGAAGACTTCTTGGAAGTGCCATCAGAAGGTAAAGGAAATGAACGGGAAAGTGTGTATCTTAACCAGTCTTGCTCTACAGTCTCTGAAGCATGCTGAAACCCTAGCACGCCATTCCTCTAGGCTCTTCCATGTTATCAGCTTTAGAAAAATCTGGCAACGGCATGGGCTCTATGTGCTTAGCAAAACAGAGCACAACTTCATAAAGAACTTCTGCCACAAATGCTGACTAGAAGCTTAGGTGAATGCCCTAAGAAGACGAGCATAGAAAACGAAGGTTACACACTTACACTGCTTAAGTTCCTAAAACTTCTTTTTTTAATTTTGGAATCTTATTTCATCACTACTGAGAATCATGCAGGACGTAAAAGCATGGCATTTTTATACCTTTTCTTATACAATTCTAATAGTTTATTATTACATAAGACCGTCCCAAATTGGGGATGGGAGCAATAAGGGGTAAGAGCAAACTCAGAAGCACATTTTTATGGGATATGTAAAGAATATATATTTAGGTCGGAGTTCTGCCCAACATCCAGTGTTGGCTTTGCCTAGTCAATTCTTACCTCTGTCCCTCAGCCTGCTAAACCCTAAGACGAGTCAAGTCAAATTTACGTGTTTCGATAAGCGAGAACACCGAAAACACTTGGTAAGGTGCAAGGTGCTAGATGAGCCGTAGTAGCGAGAGAAGGGCATGCTAAACATCGCATAACTGTCTCACTCTTCACCGTCCTGAACAGCTGTCCTCGCTGTACAGGCTAGAAACCTGCCAAAGAAGTCACAGCGACTCGCCCAACACCGCACAACGAAAAGCAGCTTAAAGGCGGCAATTTCAAAAGTAACAGTGTGAACTTTTCATTAAGCCTGGCAAGAGCGAGTATGCGGTGGCGGGCTCCGGGCCCGGGCACCAGCCAGCAGCCGCCGCGCGGGGTACAGCTGAGACTGGACCGGGAGAGCATCCGAAGGCAGGCAGAGACCCAGACACAGACTGCCTGGGACGCCTTCTACAACCACCTTGAGGGGACGGCGAGACAGACCCAGCAAGAGGGAGGAATGAGGCCTGCGGGACGCAGAACATTCTAGGATGTGGGGAGCCCTGGGATCAGGTGAGAAGGCCGGATGCGAAGGCGGCGGCTACTACCCGCAGCGCGCCGGGACGGGGGCCTCTGAGTGCCAGGCGGGACAGCCGCGGTCCCAGCCCGCCCGGCCCGTCAGCGAGACAAACCACGAGGCGCATGCAACTCGGTAGCACTCCCAGCCGCGGCGTCGCCTTCACAGGCAGGCGGCCGCCGGATCCCGCGTCCCCTCACCTGGAGCGCGGCGGAACCAGCCACAGCGGACGCCAAAGCCGGCCGCAGCGGAACCTAAGGAAACCGGAAGTAAGGGGCGGGGCCGGAACCGGCGAGCGGACCGGAAGTGTGTGGTTGAAGCCGGAAATGTGCTGTAGGAGGACTAGGGAACAGTTTGTTTGGTTTCTCTTCTAATGCTAAGCCCGGAGAGCCCCGGCCAAGCATCTCCAGAGAGTGATAAGAAAGCCGAATCTTTCCCAGACCAAAAAAAAAAAAAAAAGACCCCCGGTTCCTGAGTGGCCGCTGGCCATTCTGCGCATGCTCCGAGTCCGGGTGGGCGCTTCGGGCCTCTGACGTATTTTTTCGCCAAAAGCGACCCGTGTGGGTCGTGGGTCGTTAGTATTTACATTCTTGCAGAGTTCTCTGGTACTCACGAGACTGTAGCTCGCGCAGCAGTGCCCTGTCCCGAATGAAAACGAGCAGACGGCCTTTGAGAACTGAAGGCGAGACCTTTCTATAGACGCAAGTAGCCAGTAATGCTAATAATTTCGGGACCTTCGGATTTTATCCACTGCAGAGGAAAAGTCGGGGTCTGTAAAGAGAAAGGGCAGGCCACAGTGACCTAGACACTCCAGGAACAAATGTCTGTGTGACACCTGTGGTCCAGATTTGTGTCTCGGCTCAGAATCCCACCCACCAATATATGTTTTGCCTCTTCCTTAAATGCATGAAGAGCTAATTCTCTTTACACAAGAATCTTTGCTGTGATGAAAATACACGCTACTGAATTCGAAAACACCGAGAGACCAGATTCGATTTAATTCTAATTAGCTGAGTTTTTGTTTTTAAACTGTCACTGTTCTTAGTTCCCGTGAGCTAAAAGGGGAAGAGGGCGTTTAAAGGCAGGTTCCAATTACTTCATACCTTCAGAATGTACAGCCATGTGAGGAATTGGCTCACTCCCCCGAACATAACGTAAGCATGGCTTACCAGAGCAAGCGATTAATCATCTCATAGCAGTTTTACAAATCTGGGGAGGGAACAAGGAGTCAAGAGTTGTTAGGCGCTCATGTTTTAAGGATTTAGAATGGGTTCCTCAAAGTTTTCCTTAGCCTTCACGTACGAAGAAGTCTATCTGAGCCCCTTCAGGTGGCTGGGAACCAAACCTGGGTTCTCTGTAAGAGTCATGGTTCCAGTCCCATCTCAAAGGTTTTAACCCAGCATCTCTTCTTGCTTTGTTTAGCTGCTCACTAGATGCTTGGCATGGCCTGGTTCTGTTTTCACCACCACAATGAGTAGAGTTTGTTAATCACCAAGGTCAACTAAAATACTTAAATGCTACAGTAACACTTCCTGAGGAGGTTCTTGTTTTGATGTTAGAAAAACTATGTTACAAGAGGTCTAATAACTTAGCTATTACCAGAAAATAAATAATAGTAGCCAAGTGTTTAATAGTATTTCTCAAAAAGAGTATTGTAGCGGAACAGTCTTTTGGCTGTTTCTCTTTTTTTTTTTTTTCTTGTTTTGTTTGCTTTTCTGGAGGTATCAAACCCAGAACATTGCATGTGCTAAGCAAGTGCTCTTCCATGGAACTACCTCTCCAACCCTTTGTTTGTTTGTTTGAGACAAGATCTCCATATTTAGCCCTGCTGGCCTCAAACTCTTCATTCTTTGGCCTTGACCTCTCAAGTTCTTGGATTACAGGCAAACATCAACACTGCAAGCCATCCAAGTTTATTTCTATTTAGCTAAACCTTCATGAAATGAAAAATACAGTTAAGAAAAAAAATTGGAGGGCCAGCTAGATAGTTCAGGGATCAAGAGGGTGTTGTGTGAAGTTTTACTCTTGCCTTTTTGTTGGGCCCACCACCCACCTCCCAAATAAATTACACACGGAAGACTTATTCTTAGGAATGCCCTGCCTTAGCTTGTTTTTTTTTTGTTTGTTTGTTTGTTTTTTGCCAACTTTTAACTTAATTATCCTGACTACTTTTTGCCTGTGGGCCTTTTTCTTTTCTTACTTCTGTATATCTTATTTTCACTCTTACTCCATAGCTGGCTGAGTGGTTGAGCGGCTGGCCCCCAGTGTTTTCCTCCCCTTGTTCTCTCATTGCTTCTCTCTTGGTTCTCCTTCCATTTATACTCTCTGCCTACCAGTCCCACCTGTCCTTGCTCCAGCCTCGCTCTTTATTAGACCATCAAGAGTTTTAGAAAAAGCAAAGAATCACATTTTCACAAGGTTAAACAAATGCAACATAAGCAAAAGCAACATGACTTAAAATAAAATTCCCCAACAAGGAGGTTGCCACCCAGCCTGAATTCCATTCCTGTGTCCCATGTAGAGAGAACCAAACCCTGCCAAGTCTTCTGCCCCCCCCCAACTCCTGTGTGTGAGAAAGAGTAGTACGATCTCATGAAATACAAAATTAATTTTTAAAATTAAATTTTAAAACACTTAGTAGGGATTGAATTGTATAATTATTCCTTTATCTTAATAAAGGGACTGAACTCCTGGAATGAATGCAGAGTTGACCTAGAAAAGGGCTCACAGCAGCTTACAGCAGCCAAGAAGAGAAGCTATCTGTCATTTCTCCCTGGAGCCTCTCCTAACCCAGAGTAAGTGATTCTTGTCCTCTCCCAGTGTCTTTTCATTAATAGGTGATCTGTAGAATGCCTGGTAGTATATGGTCGGTTGCCAGGTATAAAAGACTTAAAAGAAATAGCCAGCTTTACAAAATTAGATGCTAAATTGCAGATACCACTATTGCCATGATGATTTTGTAAGAACAAAGAGCATTTCCCTTTCTAAATCCATTATCATTGCTATCCTGGTTATCTCAGCTTTGTTGAGAACTGTTGAATACCTTTTCCTCTCAAGTCATTTTTCTTTCTCTAGTGACTGTCTTATCTTCTCTCATAAGGCTCTGGAAGACACACACACACACACACTTTTTTCTTTTTTTTTTTCCCCTTTTTTAAAAAGGGACTAGAATCTTCCCTAACATAGGCTGTCAACTAAGCCTGGCAAATTACATCTCTTCTCTATTCTGCTTGCTTCCCCAAAGCAACCATTTAAAACTTCTATCCCACTCAGACTTCAAACCTTCAGTTACTGCCTTGTTCTAGGCAGGTGGCATTGTCCCAGATTTTTGGAGGTCCTCTCCCAACCTTTTCAGATTTATAAACTAAGCCCTGCCTGTCCCTGTCTTCACTTCTTTTGTTTCTGAATGAATTGAGACAGCTCCCTTCTTCCCCAAATCCGCCCTTGTTCTATGTTCTGGCTCCATTTTTCTCAGGAAACCTTCTGTAAATCCAGTGTCCCTCTTCCTTATAGTTTTAACTTCTTTCATAGGCGGTTTCCCTTCAGTGATTGGGTGTGTCTCAGTGTCTCGCCACCATCATTACCAGCCGTTATACCACAGGTTAGGACTCAGAGCATCTGTTTGCACTTGTCTAAATATTGCTTATTACTAAGTGTAAGCTACTCTTCAGCATGTCTTTGGAACATCATTAAAGGAACCGCCTCAGCCACTGTCCTGTGAGCCTTGTGAGGAAGCGGATAATGCTCTGTTCATTTACAGTCTTCATCATGGAGCCTCGCATGATGTTGGCTAAAGTGGAGGCCCACTAACTATGTGATAAATTGGGAATAACAAATGTTAAACAATGTGTATCTAATACTACACATGCATGCACTACTGTATGTCAATGAGGGATTAAAGGAGCGTAAGGCTCGCTGCTTAGAATGCGATAAGTATTATGTTGACAGGTTCTAGCATTTATATGATTCAGTTTTCCATTACTGGGGCAAAATACCCAAGACAATCAACTTGAAACCAAAAAAGGCCCATTTGTGCCCAGTTTCAGAGGTTCACCACTTGACCGCTTGTCCCCACTGATTTGAGCCACTAGTGGCTCACAGGGTGTAAGAGAAAGTGATCTCTTCACCTGGTGGAAGCAGTAAAAACGGCCTGGGAGTTGACTTTCTAGATCCAAACTCTCAGCCTTTAAAAGAATATATTAAAATCAGATGTTCTTACCACAGTTAACTTTAGTGAGTATACTTGGAAATATCTTATATGCATTAAATAATATTATATGTATATACAGTTTGTATGTGATTTTAAAAAAAACAGGTTTGTTTTGTTTTAGATAAGATCTCACTATTTATATCAGGTTGGCCTGGAACTTATGAACTGCCTGCCCCCACCTCCTAAGTGCTGCAATTGCAAGCTTGTGCCGTCATGTACAACTTAAATACAAGCATAATAATAGATTCACAAGAGGTTGCAAAAAAGTCAGTTACATTCCTTACTCCTTTGGGCTTACTAATTCTATCTTCTCTACATGTAGTACATTACTTGTTCATATAGTTCTCCATCTCTTTATCCTATGTAAGGTTATTCAGCCAGAACTTGAGTCAAGATCCAGAACTGTCCCATCACCATGCCTGTCACCTGTGCTAATCTGTTACACCACCCCTATTCCTCTGAACCCCTGACCAGAATGGTAAGATGATGAAAGCATACAATATAAGCCTTCTGAAATTAGAAGAGGGTCCCAGACCTCAGCAGGTCTCAGATCTTAACACAACTGCCACCATGATGGAAGTACTATGCAGGCTAGAAGACTCAGCGTGTAGACAGTAACACCTCCCAAAACAAAAACAAAGACCTAATTCATCAGAGTTCACCATTCTGGGAAAGTCCCTAAATGTACTAACTTTGCTTTCTGACTTCTACAGTTCTGCTTTTAGCTAACTGTTCTTGCTAACTGAAGTGTGTCAACCAAAGTTGTGGGGTTTTTTTTGCTTAAGAGCTCACCCTGAAAAGGTTCAGGACTATTTTGTGATCCCAAATACCTACTGTAGTTGAGGGTGGGTTAAAAAGGAACACAGGCCTAACACCATGTTTGAGTAGTCTTCCCTGGTGGATAATCCACAGAAAATGCTCTTTTTATTCCACACAAGACCTTGAGATCCATTGTAACCAGTACTTTCTTTCTTGACTGTGAACCACTGGTACAGATTTATCACAGTTTAACCATTGGAGGTTTTGGCTATTTCCAGTTGTGTGGCTTTTAGGAGTGAAGTAGAACATTTGGATGTGGTTGTTGTTATGTTAAGGCTTAATGACTTACATTCTTTTTTGGCCTCTTTTTGTTGTTTCTGTTTTTCCTTGTCTTTCTCTTGTTTATTTAAATGTTGAGTGGAATTTCATTGTGATCTGTACATGGAGCATTTGAGCCTTGGCATACATTTTCGTGTGCGCACACACGCGCGCACACACACACACACACACACATATTGTTTGTGTTGTTTTTTCTTTTTGGGGGGTTTTGAGGTGTTTTTTGTTTGGTTATTTTTGCTTTTGCTTTGTGGGGATTGTTTGTTTGTTTGGTTGTTTTTTCCAGACAGGGTTTCTTTGTCATGGGACTAGCTCTATAGACCAGGCTGGCCTTGAACTCTTAGAGATCTGCCATGCCTCTCTGCCCCAAGTGCTAGGATAAAAGACGTGCTCCACCACTACCTGCCCCCAGTTTAGAGTTATTGTAACTGTCTCTTTTATGTGTAGCTATATGGAACAATGTTATGATATTTGTTTCTATCACCAAACAAAACTTAGAAATTTCCAGAGAAGTCTATGGTATCTTTTCATGTTTTGCAATTTCTGTTATTTTTCTACCCTTCCAATATTCAAGATTCTCATTATCTTCTCTCTCTCTCTCTCTCTCTCTCTCTCTCTCTCTCTCTCTCTCACACACACACACACACACACACACACACACACACAATTCTTTTACTGATTCTTTGGGAATTTCACATCATGCGCCCCAATACCACTCATTTCTAAGTTCTCCCATATCTTTCTTCCGCCCTTGTAGCCTCCCCCAAAAAGAAAAATTTTAAAAATAATTAAAAGAAAAACGCACTTCCCTCCTCTGTCTTTTCTGCCCCTCTATCACATATTCTTTTGTCATAGTGGCAAGCTGCGGTGAGTCATGCAGTATACCCTCTTCCAAACAGTTTTACTTGCAAATGCTCATTGCAATGAGTGGTTGGTCTGATCCAGTGCCCCGGCTTCTAGGACATTATCAATACAAACCCTCACTGAAATATCAATATCCTGCTGTCGCCCTGAGTCATGATGATCCCGTGACTGTGGGTCCACAGGACCAGTCCCTTCACACATCCCTGCAAGTCATACATGGGATAGCTATTGGGGTGAGCCAACTCAAAACCCTGGGTGTGGGTCTGGGTTGTAGCTGTGTTGGTCACTGACGGTCTCTACCAGGACTTCCTGTTCAAGCAAGAGTCAGTGTCATCACTCCTTTTAAGGTAAGTTGGGGGGGGGGGGGCAGTACTCTCAGAGCCATCAAGGGTAAGGTCCAGATCTCCTGTACCCACGCCACTGGAGCCAGTTCTCCCAGGAGGAGGGTGGGCAGCTTGCCGTCTAAGGCAGTTGGCAAAGGGCAGAACCAGCTCTCCAATGTCCCAGCTTTCTCATGGCCCCTGCTGGCAAAAAATGGCCACAGACATCAACACAGACCCCAGCTATGGTAGGACCACAGTCCCAGACTTGGCCTTTGGCCTCAGATCAGGCCCAAACATCACCATAGCCCTAGATGGCAATTGAGCCTACTCGATTGGTATGGTCCTGGTGGCAGCATGGCCCTCGGACACCAATGTAGCTTCAGGTGGCAGCTCAGATCCCAAGCATCTCCATGGCTTTTGCTAGTAGCACTGGCCACAGACACCATCACAGACCCTGACTGCAGTAGGGCCATGGACCCCACACATGGCCCTTGACTGCAGCTCAGACCTGAACGTCACCATGGCCTCGAGAATCAGCGCAGGCCACTCAGATTAGCATGGCCCTGGCTACAGCATGACCCTCAGACATCCGCATGGTGTCAGGTGGCAGCCCAGACCACAGGCATTTGTATAGCCTTCTGTGGTCACACAGCCCCAGACATCAACACAGACCCATACATGCTGCCCTCAGTGACATCACATGGCCCCAGGTGGCAGAGTAGGCCACCCCACCCGTATCAGACAGCTCCTCCCCGCCTTCACATCTTCAACTCCTCTCCTTTCCACAGAGCCTGAACCATTCCACTTCTCCTTGGCTCCGTTTTCTCTACCACATACCTGCTTGTGGCCGTGGCACCCATCAGCCCAGGGCTGTGACTGTCTTCCGCCTGCCTTCTGCCACTGGGCTGTGGGGCACCAGGTTATCTTCTTTCTTGATAGAGTCCTTTGGAAGCCATTTTCTTAGGTAGTTCATCATGCAAGCCAGGTAGGCATGACAATAGAAAATCCGTGAGAGCTGAAGCAAGGAGCAGACTGATCACATTCTCATTTACACACAGGAAGGGGTATATAAAGCCATAAACCCTTCAAAGCCCTCCCCAAAGGATGCAACTTCCTCCACAAAGGATACGCTTCCTCAAGGATGTATAACGTCCCTAAACAGCCCTGCTCGCTGGGGTCGAGTGTTCACATTCCTTTATTATTCAGAATGCCACAAAATCTACTGATTATTTGGGTTTTGTTGTTGTTGTAGGTTTTTTTTTTTTCATTCGTGTGGAAGTTCTCCAAAGTGCTGGGTGCTGAACCCCATCTTATTTGAGCCTGAACATTTTGGAGATAATACATCTTGCTAAGGCAGGTCTGGCTCTCACTTCAGCAGGCCTTCTATGACAGAGCTGGTAGGCAAAGGCAGATGCTATGGTATGACCACCCCTATGGACAGCCCAGGTTTGGGGGAGGGAGGGTAGATATTTCATTCCTGTTTGGCAGAGCAGCAGGATTGAGCTCATTTCCTTATCAGACCTCAACTGTTACCTTCTTGCTTGGAAAAGGATACAGATTCCTCTTTATTGTTCCTCCCTTGGCTCTACTGAAACTTCTCAGAGTGTGGAGGATAGCTGTTTGTGGTAGAAAATTGCCGAGGTTCTGGCTTCCCATTTGACCTTCTCTGCAACCGTGCTAGGGACAGAGGATTGGGCACCTTAAAGCCTATGTATTTGAAGGGCTAGCCTTCCCCTCTTCACACGTACACACACAGGGACAGGACTGCCGCCTCCAGTGTGACGGCTGGAATGTGGCTATGTACCACAGTTCCAAGAACACTCTCACGTTGAGTTGTTTTCTCAGAACACTCTTAGACTCCGCTTATACTCAAGGATAATATTTATTCCAGTAAAAGGCTACAAATAAAATCAGAGAAAGGAAAATACTCATGAAATACAAAGTGACCAAGCCCAAAGAGTCCAAGGACTCTCTAGTAGCTGCTGTCCTCACCACTGTGACAAAGCACCAGGCATAACAACCGAAGGGAGGGAGGATTTCTGAGGGCCTCCAGTTTCATAGGCTTCCACCTGTCGTCTTTAGCCCTACTGACATGGAGGGCAAAGCATTGTGGCAGAGAGCACGGAGCAGAAGCCCTGCGGAGAAGAAGCAGAGCGATAGAATGGTACAAGTTAGCAGGTTTGACCTCCTAAGAGGTTAAACATCTCCAGTGCTCTCCTCCAGTCAGGCTCCCACTCTTAGAAGTTTCCAGAACCTCCAAAAATAGCACTGCTAGCAGGGGATCAAGCACTTAACAGAGAGGCTGTGCGGAGCATCTCCTGTTTAGGCCACGGCAATTCTGGCGGAGCCACATGGGAAGTTCTTTCTTCTAATTACAACAGGTACAGGGTGCCTACCTGTAGGAAGTTTGTTAGAGACTCCTGCCCAAAGGGCTTGGGGAAGAGTGGGTAATCCTGTCTAGTTTTTTGTTTGTTTGTTTGTTTGTTTGGGGGGTATTGTTTTGTTTTTGCCAGCTTGATACAAGCTTGGGTTTTCTGGGAATAGGAACCTCAAGTGAGAAAATGTAGAGGATTTCTTGGTTGATGATTGATAGCGGAGGGCCTAGCCCACTGTAGACAGTGCCTCCCCTGAGCAGGTGGTCCTGGGTATATAAAAAAGGAAGCTGAGCAAGCCACGGGGAGTAAGCTAGTGAGCAGCATTCCTCCATGCTGTCTGCTTTAGTTCCTGCCTCAAGGGTCTTGCTTGAGCTCCTGTCCTGTCTTCCCTTAGTGATGTACTATCACTTGGAAGGGTCAGCCAAACAACCCTTTCCTCCCCAAGTTGTTTTTGGCCATGATGCTTGTTACAGAATTGAAAAGCTAACTGAGACATAGGCCATACAGATCCCACTGACTACCACATGTCCAAAGTCTCAAACTCTCAAAAAGAGCACAGGTGCGCAGTGCAAGCAGCACTCTTTGCCAAGGCTAGCATGGTAAGTCCTGCCTTACTATTAAGGGAAAATTCCATATCCAGGCAGGAAGTTTTCAAGTATTAAGAAAGCACCAACTTTGCAAAAAGGACTTAAAAATGAAAATGAAACACACATATTAGTATATAAACATATACACAAATATAGGGTCAAGACGTATCAACAAGAAAGGAAAAATATCTTATTATACTTTTTCTAAAGGAATGCATTTCTTTAGATCTACAAAAAATACTTCATCATTATAAAAAATTAATTCATGTTTCTGGCTTAACATTTCAGGGTGTGTGTGTGTGTGTGTGTGTGTGTGTGTGTGTGTGTGTGTGTGTGAAATGAAGATTTCAAAGTTAAAATGATTGCAGAGTAGGAGAGCTAGACTCACTTAATCTCACCATTGAATTTTGTATCAAGTAAAAAAGCAAAGACGGTAGCAGCTGAAAAGGAGACAAAGCCCAAAGTGTTGAAAGTGGAGGCAACTCAACCACTGAGTGAAAACACCCTCTTTGGGACAGGGAACTCTTTCCTTGATGCCTCAGTCCTAGCAAGCAAAGATTTCCTTGATACATATTCTCTTAAACCAAATGACGCAATCATCACTTTTGTTGTTGTTGTTGTTTTTGAGACATGGTTTCTCAGTAACTACAGAGCCAGTACTGGAACTCACTCCATAGACCAGGCTGGCCTCGAACTCACAGAGATCCACCCACCTCTGCCTCCCAGGTGCTGGGATTAAAGGCCTACGCTACGCCATCACCGCCTGGCAAATGACACAATCTTGACTGAAATGTGAGTGCAAAGAAGATTTTTGATGAACTTGTAAAAATGAAATTTGAAGTTGAATGCCATGCTGGTGACTCAAAAGTGGTCTTGGTAGATGAATCGGCCGATATACAGCACCGGCGTTCTTTCACGTCATTGGGTTGGGTGGATTCATGGAAATCTCAAGAGGAACGCTGCCAGGGCCCCTGTGGATGTTCGGTACTGTGAGAAGGAGCAGCCATCAGGAACTTGTGCTGCACAAGTGGCTGGTGGCAACAGGTCCCTTATCATTAATCTTACTGCTCCCAATTGTTATCAAAATGAAACGCATGTATATTTGGAGAAAATCTGGATTTTGGTAGGAAAGCAAGCTTATTAGACAGCGGCCTTTTTTTTCTTGTAATTTTCCCAAAGCCAGTATTGAAGGTGGCTTACTATGCTTGCAAGAACAACAGGCTCTTCACTCTAAATCTGTCTGCACCAGATAGAGGCCAGGCCCGCATGGAATCCTTGATGAAAGTTAGACTTCATGTGCTTAATCTTTTCAGAAATTAAATGGAAACTGCCAGCTTTGGTAGGTTTTGAGTAAAGCATTTGAGGCTGCAGCCTTTAAAAAGACAGAAACATGAGCTCTTTCAAAGGCGAACAGAGGCAGTGAATCCTGACCGTCACCCGTGGCCAAGATGGCACTAGAATGCTACACACAACTCACTGCTATTGCTGTGACTTAAAACCAGAAAGTGTTGACATGGAGCTGGCGATGCCTCTGTGGGGGGTTTTCTCTCCCAGCTGTTCTATGACAAACCCCGACCAAACAATGCATCTGTGCTGAGTACTATGCAACAAACATTATCGATGACTGACTATGTGTTTCCTGAGAAGCCAGGCCGCTGCCGCTGATGAATGAACAGAACCCCCAGGCTGGGAAACACAGACACTACTGTGACTGCTTCCTGACAGCTCTCACAGTCGGGAAGAAGGGCATGATCGGCCATTGTTCCTTGCTGTGATTCCATCTTAGTTCAGTGTGCAGAACGGCTCCCAGAACCTTTGGTCTCTCCAAAACCTATAGAGCTAGATTTATTTCTAGTTTGTTAGTACCTTTTTAGTGTCAATTGGGCATATAACATTTTAATAGAAATTTTTACTTCTATTGCTTTGCAAATTCATCTGTATTTAGTAAGCTGGTCAATTTTTTATATTGCTGCTCTAAATGCAAAAGCAATTTAATGTAAGACTTTTTAAAGGGATTAAGCCTAACAACATCAATCTTTAGCCTTTTATATAAATATATTTAATTTAGAGGTGTGTGTACACATATATTGATAAGATATATATATATATATTCACACACCTGATGATTGGTCAAATAAGATACAGAAGTGTTTGTCATGCCAAATTACTTCAAATGTGCTTTTCAATGTGCATTCAGAAATGGAGGACTTTGGATAATCAAGCAGTTTTCTATTACAGTACAATAGTAGAATCATAACCTGGCACTTGCTTACAGGACCCTGTAATTTGACACAAATAAAAACTTGTCATAAAGCAGTGGGGAAGAATAGAAATTTCCCCGTGGTTGAAGTCTAGAGGCAGCATGGGCCCCGTCCTTTGAGGGGCTGCTCGGCTGTTTCCCACACACAGAGCTGGTAAGAACAGTAAAATATGTGGTCTTGTTTACATCTGAAACCATGTGCCCAAGAGACCCGTGTCTTCCTAATCATGGGAGTAATTATTTCAGATATCCCTGCCCATAAATTCTAGACTAATGAAGCCGTGATGAATTTTAGCATAATATATTGGTGCCTAATCAACAACCAATTGGAGATCGCGAACATCAAATGGTTACGATGCGGCGGTATTTCCCATTATGAGAGTGATTTAATTTCTTTGCTTTTCCTATCTGTAGTGACTCCTAAGTGGATAAATGGATGTCTCCCATGCTTCAGTAAATATTGATGAAATGTCTAGACACTTCAAGTCTAAGCCTTCACAACATGACAAGCAAGTTTGATCACCAGTCAGCCTGGGTAATGGATAAGTTATCAACTGCTCTAGTCATTAGGATCTACTGGAGACATTTCTTTAACAATGTGTTTGTTTTCCAGGATCATGAAGTGTCTAGAAGCAGTTTTGTCTAAAAGTATCCACCTGACCTTGAAAAAAAAAATCAATTTCCCCTGGCCTTAAATACTCTGTTTGTTAAAATGAACTTACTATGTAACAAAAAGATTTTTTTTAAAGTCCTATCTTTCAGAACCACGGGGATTTGAAGTAGTTCTTAGGTAGCAGCCTATGATCATGGGCTAGCTTCTGATAATGCTGCCAGCAAACTTTCACTTGCCAGATGGAAAAAGTATATAAGAATCGTGTAATATGGACAAAAACGGAAATACACTACAGAATGCCAGACTTCACAGAGGATTTGGATTCAGCACTTAGAATTTTTTGATAACATCAATGTGGTAACATTTATCTTGATATTTTGTAAACAGTATAGTAGGGTTTTTTTTTTTTAGTTTTTTTGACCTTTGGGTTTTTGAACCCTTTAACAGCTGAGCCATCACTCTAGCCCGAAGTGTATTTTTATTTTAAATAAAACAAGCTCTGGGCTTGGTGTGGCGACACATGCCTATAATCCTGGCACTTGGGCAGTGAGACAGGAGGACCAAGGGGTCCACATCAGCTTCAGCTACTTAGTAAGTTTAAGACTATCCTTGCTCATGTGAGACCCTGTGTCAAACAGAACAGAACAACCTCCCTCATCAAGGCATAGAGGAGCACACGCTCTGATGACTCCCCCCCCCAAAAAAAAAAAGAAAAAGAAAGAAAGAAAACAGAAAATGAAAACAACAGCAACAGTAAAACAAATAGCAACAAGAACAACAACAAAAACTTCTGATTTATTCACTTTTTACCATTCCGTCCCCGTATGTTTCCAATGGTATCAGAATACTCTGGTGCTTTGCAAACTTTACCCCATTCACTATGAATGGCACTGTGTGACGGACACACTTTGACTAATGTGGCATTACTATACAGTATTTCTCATTTCCTTAGAGTCACACTGCTACCAAGAAGGAAGATTAATTGATCTCCTTTCTCTGTTTGATTCTTCCAAGTATGCGCTGACCCTGTGTGCACTTCCCACGGTTTTTGTTGTTGAGACAAGGTTCTGCTTCCAGTTTGCCATCTCCCTGCCTCGGCCCCTTCTGTGTTAGAATTACATGGGTATGCTAGCATGCCCTGCTTTTTTCTCTCCACTTTTCATAACCAGTTGGAGCCTAGAGCTGATTGATCCAATGGCCATTTTGATCTTTCCTGTTGCTATTTTTCTGTCTTAGTGACTCAGGGAGGGTTTCTGTCACTGCAACAAAACACCATGTCCAAAAGGCAAGTTGAGCAGGAAAGGGTTTATTTGGCTCACACTTCCTCTTTGCTGTTCATCACTAAAGGAAGTCAGGACAGGAACTCAAACAGGGCAGGATCCAGGAGGCAGGAGCGGATGCCGGATGCCAAGGCCACAGAGGGGGGGTTGCTTACTGGCTTGCTTCCTCTGGCTTGTTCAGTCTACCATCTTAGAGAACCCAGGACTAACAGCCCAGGGACGGCATCACCCACCTTGGGCTAGGCCCTCGCCAACTGATCACTAAATGAGAAAATGCCTTACAGCTGGATCTCAAGGAGGCCTTTCCTCAGCTGAGGGTCCTTCCTCTGATGACTTTAGCTTGTGTCAAGTTGACACACAAAACCACCCAGTACACTTAGGTATAAGATGAGATGACCCTCAACCAGTAGCAACTACCATAATGGCCTAGGGCAGAGGAAAATGACTTCCCACAATGCTGAGTTCTTTGAACTAGAATTAGGAGTTGTAAATATTATTTCTGGTTTTGAAATCATAAACTAAATTAGGCTAGCTTGAGCCCAAAAGGTGTGTGTGGAGGGAATAGAGAGACAGTAGCCTGGTATAGTACTGACCACAGGGCATTAGTTGAATATTGTTGAAATAAGAACCAAGGCAAGTTTAAGTTCCTCAACAATAAATCCACTGGTCTTATCCCTAGGATCCTGCTGTCAGTATGACTCGGGATCCAAGTCTCTGTAGGGCTGCTCAAAAGCCTTAAATCTTGGTGACTTAACTCATCTGATATCTATTTCTAAACCAATCAGTTGTCTGAGGGAACCAATATCTGTCATGGATGGGGGCTTCTTTGAAGTCTGAACAGTCACTCTGACCACACAGCTAGGCACAACTATAGTGTTAATTCTTTTCCTAATAGGTTTCGGTATTTATTTTTATTTCCTTTGCCTTCTAATTAATTCACTACTCATTCACCCATTCTATAATGATTGTCATATTTTATCCATAAGTAAATAATTAATTTTCTTTCTCCATATCTCAGGTCTTAGAATTTGCATAAATTTAAATTCTGCCTCTTGAAAAATGTATTCTCAGGCATCGCAATTTCATGGATACATAAGAAGTATCAAAGAGTTCCAGATTATTCATGCTTCTCAAATCCTGAAGTGTTTCACATTTTAAATTAGCACAGCTACCCACATTAATTTCTCCTTAGAATTGCTTCCTCCAAATTTGATTACATTTTAATAATTTCAACTTTGACATGGCTCACAGTTACTCTCTTTTTGACATGGCGAATCAAATCTAAAACTCCTCTCTTTGTTACTCCCTCATAATATTACACATTAATATTCATAAGCTCTAATAACATAGATACAATATTTCATTCAAATATTTAAAAATATTTATGTATATGTGTACATGCCTGGTTATCTGTATGTGCACCACATGTGTGCAGGTACCTGTGGAGGTCAGAAGTGTATGTCAGAGTCCCTGGAAGCAGAGTTAGGGAGGTTTTGAATCACTCCATGTGAGTGCTGGGAACCCATGTCCTCTGAAAGAGCAGCAAGCGCTCTTAACTTCTGAGCCACTTTTCCAGTTCCATCACTCAACTCCTAGAACAATTTTATGGGTAACAGTTATTTTAATTGTCCCCAAAGAAAAGTGATGGGCAAACTGTATATTCAGGGTTTTGCTTGGGGTTTGAGACCGCCCCAAGACTAATAGCAGTCTCTTTAAAATAAGAATTCATTGCCTCAAAGTTCAATTTCATTTAGTTTCTGCATCCTCAATAAAGCTGAGAAGCCTTAAAGTCAGTTAGTAGCAACAGATGGGTCATCTTCCTTCCTTTGTAAACGTTATGTTAACTTTTACGACTACAGCAGAACACCCAAGACATGGAAAATAATGAAGAAAGGGGCTTTATGACAGTGGTTCTCAATCTTCCTAATGCTGTGGCCCTTTAATATACTTCCTCGTGTTGTGGTGATCCCCAACCATAAAATTATTGTCATTGCTACTTCATAATTGCAATTCCACTACTGTTAACGAATTGTAATGTAAATATCTGCTACACAGATGATCTTAGCGATGCCTGTGAAAGGGTTGTTTGACCCCAACAGGGTTGCGAGCCACAGGTTGAGAACCACTCATTTATGAGATTGGATGGTGTGGGGCCTGCAGTGGTTCAGTCCTGTTAAGAAGCCTCTGAGCTGCAGCACCCCATGGCGATGGTGAGAGCATGTTCATGAGCAAGTGCTCATAGCGTGAGACTAACAGAAATTGGGGCGACCTCATTCCCATGTTCCTCTCAAGAGCATTCTCACTAGTCTCTGCTTCCTGGGGATCCACACCTCAACTGCACCACATTACGCATATCAACCCCAAGTCATACATGTGTCTACCTTTGTTGCCAAGCAAAGTTTACCATATGTGATGGCTGCTACTATTCCCTCTTGGCATGACCAAGAGGAAGGAATCTAGAAACATTAACCAGCAACCTGCTTGCTTTTCACTGCAGAGGGTGGAGAAAGGAAGAGAAAGAAAGGGGGCAATACACGGCTCTAGCAGCCCTTCCGTTTTTTAAGTGATATCCTGTTCTGGCTTGCTTCCTGTTGCTAAGATAATACAGTGTGGCCAAAAGCAACTTGGGGGAAGAAAACGCTTATTTTGGCTTACACTTCTAGATCACAATCCTTCCCTGGGGAAAGTCAAGGCAGGAGCCATGGAGGAATGTTCTTACTGTTTTACCCTCTAGCTCACTGGTTTATTCTCAGCTACCTTTCTTATATAGCTCATATACACTGGCGTAGGGACAGTACCACCCATCGTGGGATGGTCCCTCAGCCACCAATTAGTAATCAAGAAATCACCTCATCTCTAGAAGCCAATGTGATGTAGGCGGTTCCTCAATGGAGAGTGAGTCCCTTTCCCCAGGAGGTTCTAGTTTGCTTCACGGTGATAATAAAATCTAACCAGTACAAGTCCCACGTCCAAATCTGGGCTGAGAATAAACTTACTGTTTGATCACACTACTGGTTATCACACTATCAAGTTGGTGATTACCTGACACTTGCCAAGATCAATATATACCATAGTAAATGTTTTTCATTCAGGTTGAATATTGTCTGAGCAGATAAGGACACCAAGATACTGTATGTTAAGTGCTTAAGGTTACAGCATAAATCAGTGGAGGATTATATATAAACTCCAGTAGTTTACTTTTTAAACAGTATTCTTTCAACAGAAGAATAAATGGATAACTTCAAGTTCTCAGTATCCCGCCCTGAGTAAGCAATAACAGAAGAGATGAGTAGGATATTTTATTCAATCTAATGTATCTAAAATATTTCAGTCTCTGATTAATATAGAAATGAATGTGATTCATGTGAAGCTACATCTATTCTTGCTGTATGATGTAACAGGTTCATTAGTATTTACCCAGTGGAGTTAAAAAGTTATGACTACACAAGAATCTGCACCATGGATATTTATAGGAACTTTGGGACCCACAGGCCCCTCCCTTGCTGCATCCAACCTGCTCACCTAGCCAGATCCTTACACATCTTTCTCCAGAGTCTAGCTGCATGAGTCTGCCTGGTCCCCCCTCCACAAGCCCTTCCCAACACCCACATCTACCCCGATACTCCAGGCTTGGACCAGGAAGTACGTCCCAGTCCTCCGTGTCCCCTAGACTTCATGCCACCTAAGCCATTTTCAGCCTTTAGGTCCAGCCTGACCTGTGCATCCTCTATTCAGCCCCAACCTGATCTGTCCACATCAGACACCAAACTAACCAAAGAAGTCCACATGCCCAGATCTCATCACAAAACTATAGTAGCTTTATTACACAATTTGAAAGGAACTGAAATGTCCTTCAGTAGGCAATAGACAAAAAAAATTGGTGCATCTAGACAATGGTTGACCGGCACCCCGAGGAGAGTGCTGTGTCTTCTAAGACCTCTCTGAAGCCTCCAGCCACACTTTTGCACTCAAGCTAGCCTGGGTATGTTTCTATAGGCCGGGTGGTGGTGGTGGCACTCAGGAGGCAGAGGCAAGTGGATCTCTGAGTTTAAGGCCAGCCTGGTCTACAGAGTGAGTTCCAGGACAGGTTCCAAAGCTACAGAGAAACCCTGTCTTGAAAAACCAAGACCAAAACCAACCCAGAAATAAGAGACTGGAGAGATGTCTCTGCCATTAAACACCCTGGCTGGTTTTCTGTAGGACCAGGGTTCAATTCTCAGCACCCACATGGTGGCTCCCAATCATTTACGGCTCCAGTTCCAGCAAATACAATACCCTCTGCTGGTCTCTGTGTGTATCAGGCATGTGGAGGGGTATGTGGTACACATGCAACATACATGCATACAATACACCACTCATACACATAATAAAATTAAAATAAATAAATGAACAAAACCGGTAATGCTATCTCAGACATGGGGGTCTACACATCCCAATTCTGCTATGAAAAGCTCAGTATTGTATGAATTATGGGAAGTCCTTCTTTTCTTGATTCTGGGCCATTATGGCAATTACACAAACACACACACACGTGTGTATACAAACACATGCATCCATGCACACACACACAGAGGTGCATATGTGTATACAGATATATTTAAACATCCATATCTGTGCATGTCAGAGGCCAGAAGTTAAACCTTGGGTATCATCCTTCCTCAGGTACTGTCCACGTCATCTTTTTTTTGGAGACAGAATCTCTCACTGTCCTGGAGCTAACTATTTAGACTAGGGTAGTTGGCAAGTGAGCCCCAAAAATCTGCCTTTCTAGCAGTGAGATTTCAAACATGTGTCCACACGAACAGCTTCTTTACAAGGGTTCTGGGAGTATCAATCAGGTCCCCATTCTTGGACTGTAAGCAGTATGCTACAGAGCACACCCTCATGAAGGTTTTTTTTCTTGGGAGCACATGGGACGCAGAGCAAAAGGGGGCACCACCGTCACAGTCACATGTGACTTGTTTCTGTTTTGGGGTCTCCTGCAGCTGCAATTCTTTTCAGAGACCAACAAACCGAACCTTGATGCTTTCTCCCAGTCCCTGAATGGACTGCATTTCTCTGGGCAGAGGGTGGGTAGCCAACAAGATGAATGATCAACTTGTCCTGAATTTCTACATGGCAAGCATAAAAATAAAATTACAACATTCGCATATCTGAAATTATCAAAGACCACAGAATAGAGCAATACTGAAGGATCGTTTGTGTACCAGGCCACAGCTTCCCGACTTCCTAAAGATAATCCTTTGGACGTGTTACTTAAGCACTTTTTGCTTTAGTTCTAGTAAATAAAGTAAATAAGCAAATCTAGTAAATAAGTAAAAGTGGCATAATGGTATTTCTCTCACAAGCCCAATTGCGTGGCACATGGTGACTGCTCGGTAGCTGTCTATTCGATGTGTCTGTTTCCCAGTGATTTATAAAGCAGCCTTCTACACCTACCACTAATGGAATAAAATGCTATAGATTATCTTCCAGATAAATACATGAAGGGAGAACGAAGCATGTTCAAATATAATGACTTCCATTTTTGAAAAAAAAAAAAAAAGTATTTCAAGTGGAATAATTTCCAGTGATCATACAACATTGCATGAGTCCAGGAAGACTTGAGCCACAGGAAAGAAGTTGGGGAATGAGGAATCACTTAAAGTGAAGCCTGCCCTACCTGGCATCTGCTCTTTATTTCTTCTTGAAGACAAAAGATTTATACTATCGTTCATCACCTTCTTCTTAGACCTTTCTGAATGACCTTTCTGGCCGTGTCACACTCAGTCAGGTCTTGCCAAGAGCCTGCTCCCAATGTGCTCAATGCACAAGGCAGCTCTGCATCTGGGAATACAGAAGTAAAGACAACTTCTGACAAGAAGAGGGAGGCTCCAGATAGCTTTCTTCTTACTAAGTTATCCTGACTCTGATGTGCACATGACACTCAAAGCCTTTTTAGCTCATATTGGCCACATTTCAAGTTCTCCATAGCACATGGCTGGTAGCTACTGTTACAATAAACAGTATAACTCTACAATGCTCTTTAAATACTTAATCTTCCTCCTGTTATTTGTTCTAGCTTATATATGCCTCCATTATGATTATTTTATATTTCCTTTATTTCTCCAAATTATATAATGCAACAATGGGATTGAAATAAGTCATTGGGATCTAGAGAGACGGCCCAGCAGTTAAGACTGAATAGTGTTCTTGTAGAGGGTCCAAGTTTGATTCCCAGCACCCACGTCTGGTGGCTCATGACTGCCTGTAACTTCACCTCCAGGAGAATCAGACCCCTCTAGCCTCCAGGGGTACCTACACACACACACTTAAAGCTAATAAAACTAAATCTTCAAAGAAATAATTCAGATCATGACCCTGGAAAAGATTTAAATTATACTACACAAAAAGAGAGGTTCAAGTACTCCAAACTCTCAGAAAACTGACATCAAAATCCTACTTAAAATGTGAAGGAATGAGTATATTTTGTCATCAGGATGTTTTCTGTCTTTAAAAATAAAACCCTTAACGAGGAGTTTAGCTGCGGTTTAAAGTTCATTGTCAGCCAGCCTGGATTTGGAATCTCCTAGAGGACACACCCCTGAGTCTGAATGAACCTTTCCTGGTAGATTAACTGAGGAGGGAGGACCGGTCCTGACCAGGAGGATCTTTCCATCCCCCTAGCTGAGGGGAGTGCGGTGTGAGGCAGCTGGTCACATTGCAGATGCAGACAGGGAGCGATGAACGCTGCTACTCACTTCACCTCTTCCGTTTTCCATTTGTATTCAGTCTGGGACTCCAGCCCACAGATTGGCGCCACTCACGTTAAGGCTTGGTTTTTCCTCCTCAGGTAAATGTCCCTTCCTGGCTGCAGATGGGTGTGAGTCGCTGCCTCACACTCGGGCCCCGAATGTCTTCCCTGCTATTTCCTCTCATATGAGATGAAATAAATCTTTGCTTCCTTCAGCGCTTCTTTGTCGCATATTTTGTCACAGCAACAGAAAAGGAACTAACACAGTTAGTTACTGTTATGGTTACAGTTAGTGTCTGTGTGTTCAAATCGAAACTGTTCACTCAACACTCCTCAGGCTAAGTGGCACAAATTGTGCTAGGTGCCAGAAGCTAGACAAAGGCCTCTTCTCTTAAAGAGGAAGTGAGATCTCCAAATTGATAATAGTTTGACTTATAATTTTCCAGTTTTAAGAGAACAACTTAAATAAGCCATTATTGTGGTGGGCATACGATGTGAGTTGAGAGGGTGGTTGAACGTGGAGGAGCCATCCCAGGAAGCAGGTATCCCCTCTCACCTTTACCTGCCTTCTAGGGATCAAACTCAGGTTGCCAGGCTTACACAGCAAAGTGCTTTTATCCACTGAGACAGCTCATGGTCTTTGAACTTTGCTAACTTTTTGAATTTTTATTTTTTCCCCCAGGTCTATTTGAAGGCAGTCTTGTGATGCAGGTCAGGAGAGCCAGCCAAAGCTGCTGGCCAGCCATGCGTTCAGGAGAGGAAACATATCCTCTGCAGCTGACTGGTGGCTCAGCTATGATGCCCAGTGTGTAGTAAATGCATTTTTTTTTCTTACAGGGCATTCACTGATAAGGAAAGCCATTGTGAGCCAAGACCCATCTGTGCATCCCTGAGAGGGAATCAAGAAGTTTGTCACTGCTTTCCCCTGCTGCCTTCTGGAGTGATGCCCCAATCTCACCTGCCAGCACCATGTGCCACCCCAAGAAGACACCAAGCGATCACATGCGTCCTTTTTCCTTACTTTCAAGGTATATTTTGTTTTTTTAATAAGTGTAAGATTGTGATGTCTAAAAGAAAACTCACATCCCTAAGGATCTATGTAACATGTTAGGTAGAAGAAATTTTTAGATGTAAGTTTCCCTTGATTGCCTCTTTTAAGTCATGCAGGATAAAAAATTGCCTTAAGACAAATTTTAAAATAAAAATCTGTGTGTGTGTGTGTGTGTACACACACACACATATATTTCTTTAAAAACATTTGTTTTATTTTTATATATGTGTATATGTCTGTGTAAGTGTATGCAATGTGTGTGCAAGTGTCCTTAGAGGCCAGCTGGAGTCACGGGCAGTTGCGAACTGTCTGCATAGGTGCTGGGAACCAATTTCGGGTCCTCTGCAAGAACAGCACACACTCTGAACCATTGAGTTGTCCCTTCAGCCCCAATGTCCCTTAATGCAAATACAGTCCCCAGTATGCAGACGTGAACTTTTAACTTTAAATCCTGCCCGTGCTACAACCGCTTGTATAAAATTCAGAATTCAGCTGCTTTTCCTGTTACTGTGGCCTTGTGAAAGGCCAACAATTGAAGCCTCATCCTTATGTGATCTATAGACCAAAGAAAATTAAATTTACTTTTAGGTTCATCTCTAAACATGCTCTTAAAACTTTTAGCTCTATTGATCTCCCATGTGAGCAGCTGTGTAACCAAATAGCCACCCCAGGGAAGATGAACATGAGAAATCGCAAAACCCTCCGAGAGGGAAAAATGATTTCCATTTTCTGAATCAATACAATAGAAGAGTCTTGTTAAGCAGCAGCATCAAAATACTACATTTTGTGCAGAGATGAGATAAAATGGAATCAATCTACTGATAAAAAGCCTCACTTATAAAGCGTGTGTTTGTGAAACTCTCCCCTGAGGTCTATAACTACAATTCACTCTGTTGTGTTTCCATCAGGGCCCTTGCCTGATCACTTAGGAGATGCAGTGAAGCAAGGAGAAAATATTGACATTTATTTAGGAAGGCAAAAAAGTCTTGCTTTTATATTATTTTAGTGAACACATTAAGCTGTTTTGTTGTTTTCAACAGCAATAAAAAAAAGTGTTGTAATAGTCAGTGGAATGAAATGGTAACAATTTTCTCTGGACATTTTACACTGAAGTAATTGATCATTTACAAAGCAGTGTCTTAAGAATTTCTATTGCATCTACATTTCATTTCAAGCATGGAGTGCTCACTCCATGACAATGAAACTAAGACAGAATGTCAGAATTACATTAGAAGGAAAGAAACATGCTCTGATCTTCAGAAATGGACACACCAAAGGCTGGATCAGCTTGGGATTTTGTTGTTGTTATTGTTCTTTTGTTTTTTTTGGGGGGGGGGTTAGTGGTGCACACCTTTAATATTAATACTTAGGAGGCAGAGTCAGGTGGATCTTTGAGTTCAAGGCCAGCCTGGTCTATAAAGTGAGTTCTAGAAGAGCCCTGTCTCAAATCCTCCCACCCCCCAAAAAGCCATGTAGCCCCACCAGAGACAGACGCCCGATGGAACTTTACCAGGTAAGCCACAGCCTCGTGGCTATACACAGATTAATGGAGATGGGTTAGTTTAGGATATAAGAGTTAGCCAGAAATACACTTAAGCTACTGGGCAAACAGTATTGCAAATAATATAGTTTCTGAGTAATTATTTCATGGTCTGGGCAACCGGGAATGAACAAGCAGACTTCTATTACAATTGTGGAAAGGAGTTGTGTCCTCAATGTTGTATTCTCAGAACGTTGAAGACAGAGCTGCCATGGGACTCAATAATTCCACTCCTAAGGCTGTACCCATGAGGACTGGAAGCATCTTCAAGCAAAACTACACTTGATAGTTCAAAAAGTGTTATTTGTTTTTTTGGAACAGGATTTCTCTGTAGCCTTGGAGCCTGTCCTGGATCTAGCTCTTTTAGATCAAGGTGGCCTTGAACTTGCAGAGATCGGCCTGCCTCTGCCTCCCGAGTGCTGGGATTAAAGGCATGCATCACCACTGCCCAGCTCAAAAAAGTGTTATTTCAATAGGCAATAAGTTGAAACAAGCCCAATGCCCATGCATGGAGGACCATGGAGGAAAAATACACGGTAGATATGTACAATGCAATGTTACGCGGCCATGAGTGGAAGGGAGAATTAGACTTACTGCACACAACGCCTTAACTTGGAAAAGAAAAGCCGCACAGTGAGAATTCTTCAGCACAACTGCACCTTTCATCGCCTGCTGGATGTGGTCCAGGGACCTAAGCTGCCAAGTTCAGACACCTTCTTGACTCACACCAAAGATTAATGATGTGGACTCTCGTGGGAGTTGTGCAAAGCAGAACCAGGCTTTCTTAATGATTTCAGAACGTGAGAAATTGAGAGAAAGAGAGAGGGAAAATTCTCGAAGGAGGAAGGGGTCCCCAGGGGAGGAAGAAACTCTTGCATTCTCTTTGTCTAAGAGCTTTACAACTCAACGGCAGAAGGAGCGCAAAGGCGGACATAGCCATTACAGAGATTGGCTAATTCTTTGGTCTTTGGTGGTTGGAGCCAACGAAGAGCCCACATACTTTGTGCCTGTCCCCCTGGCCCAATCAGAGTTGGCCCATACACTGTTCATCTGCTGCCCCAAGTTAGAAGGGGTGGAAGCCCCCCCCCCCAAGCTCTGACTCTGGCTATGGTAGTCTTGACCAGGACTATTAGCTGCCATTATTTAATGTATATATCGAATGCTGTCAGTTATACTAAGTTCTGGGTGTTTTCACATTTACACGATCAACTGTAGTTTTACCATAGCAGAGGTAGCTGTCACAGCCTCCAAGAAATAGCTGTTGACATGCTGGTTCCCTTATCTTTAGTTTCTTGCCTATAGAGTGGGCTGGGCTGGGCTCCTAAGCGGAAGCTTGGTTTTAGGAGTTTTCCTTCCTTCCCATTAACTCTGTTACAATTAGAAGGAAGGGTGTGGGAAAGGCCAGTAGTGCCTTGATATGCTTTTCCAGGTCCTAGAGTCTAGGATTTCCAGTAGTGGGAGCATCAACCTGTTATCATAGACCCTGAGCAATATCCCTCCTCCTTCCTGCCTGGAGTGGCCGCCTCATGCCAGCTACAGCCTCTTATGCCTACCTTAGTGCTTCTGACTCTGCCATTTTAAACCTCAATCTTCCTCTCAACCTCAGCCGTGTTTAACCTGTGAGGTAAGTGAGCAAGAAAGCAGCTCTCACTGTGGGTTCTTCCCCTTAGTGCCCGCGGTGCGTGGGTTCGGGCCTCACCATAGTGTGTGAGTCAGTTTACACGTCATGTTTAAGGTATGTGAGGCAGGAACGCGAAGCAACTATTTACAGTGTGGAGAGATTCTTTGTTTTTTTTTGTTTTTTTTTTTTGTTTTGTTTTTTTTTTTTCTTTCCCAGGGGCCAATGTTAAAAGAATTTCAAGTCTGCTTAAGAATTTGGCCAAACTGAGGTTTCCTAAAAGGTAATGCAGGAAGTTCAACCAGCACCCCTGAAGACCTAAAGAATATAGAGTGCTTACAGTTCAAAAAATACAAACACTTGTACGTATTGATATGCAAAATAGGACAAGCACCTTTCTTTCCACAATTGTGGGTAGAGCTGCAGCTAAACCCCATCCACTGGAGACAGAATTCGAGTGGAGGAAAAGGGGAACAGATGGTAGGACAGACAAGAAATGGGTGAAAGCCAGGACACATGGCTTCCTGCTTTTAGCTTCGTGTTAAATTCCTTTGTCAACATGACACATGCACCTTCCTCAGTTAATCTACCATGTAGGATGAAGAAGGCAACTCCATTTTCTGAAAGTGGTGATTTAGTAGTGCCGGTGGTGATGGTTTTGTTGCTGGTGGTGCCGGTGGAGGGGGCTGATGGTGCTGATGGTGCTGATGGTGCTGATGGTGCTGATGGTGCTGATGGTGCTGATGGTGCTGATGGTGCTCGTGGAGGGGGCTGATGGTGCTGATGGTGCTGATGGTGCTGATGGTGCTGATGGTGCTGATGGTGCTCGTGGAGGGGGCTGATGGCGGTGATGGTGTTGGCGGTGCTGGCGCTGGTTGTGGTGCTTGAACTAACAGTGCTAGTAGTGATGGAGAATTCTCAGGAAAACCATCTCCGGGTGTTGAGCTGGGGAGGCTGTTCCTTCCCCAAGGCCTGGACAGGGCCTCTTCTAGGATCCTTACTTGGTCTCCAGTGTCATGCTGCTGATCCTCAAACTCCAGAACTTTCCCCAAGAACAAATTGGCTCTCAGTGATCTACATGTACCTCCTGAGGGAATAGCCTTGGCAGGAGTCAACTCCCAGGCTCTTCTAGAAGTCAGCATTGTTCATGAAAAAAGTCAGAACCAGTTTGTCTCTCAATTACATAGACCTCATCAAGGAGTCCTGGCAGGGGTCAGTTGTCTGAGAACTACCTGTGAACACCAAACCCCTTGAGGTCCCAGTTTACTTATGTCTTATCACTCATGGGCATGCCTTTCAATGCTCTCCAATGCTTGAGAAATATAGAAGAACCCTGGGGAGAGGGACCCCGAGAGACCAGAACTGAGGGAGCACAAAACCAGGCTGTCTTTTCTTGAATTAGGAAGCCTGATGCCTTTATCTTTTTTTTTTTTTTTTGAAGGCACTTAGAGAAAGAATTGGCAGGGCTGCCCAGCGCCCTGAACAGAATGTCAGTAACCCGGGTTCTCCAAGAATAAGTTGCTTTTGAATTGGCAAAAATGGTCTGAAATCAGAATCACAGTGGCTGTACGACAGGGTGGACATACATCAAGGCACCAGCTTAAATACTTTTCAAAAGAAAATGATGAATTTGTGTTTCATGAATTTGACCTCAGTAAAAGCCTCCATTCTATTAGTCTCCCGGGAAATTGTCCCTATCTGCTAAGCAAGTGAGATCCTGTTTGCAGATCTGTTAGCCAAGAGCAGCAGCCTAATCTCCAGCTCCCTGGAAGCTTTAACCTCTTCCGTCCATCCATTCTTTCTTTCCCTTTCCTTCCTGTTCCTGTACGTGCAGAGTTGCGCTTTCCTGAAGGCAGGCTCTTACCCGAGCCCCCTTTACGGCCACTGTACGGTTGCCCTGTTTGTCCTTTTAGGGCTATTTCAGCTGCAGCTTCTTGTACTCGTATTTCCCCTGCATTTTCCAACGAACCAAGCTCTCCTTTTCTCTCACTCTTAGCCCCATTGGTCCTGAACACCCAGCTTTCTCCTAAAGGTCTGTCTGGTAAACCACAGGAAAACAAGGGACTCCTGAGGAGGGAAAGGTCCGTCTTCTCCAGGAACAAGCTTTCTAATAAATTTATCCAATGCCAAGTGCTCAGTTCTTAACACATATTCATATAAGCAGTGCTAAACGGACTCAGCGGGTTACATGTACGTTTATGTGTGTACACGCAACAGTAATAATTTAAGAAGAGGACATTCATTTGAGAGGGAGTGAAGGGGGTATGGGAGGAGTTGGAGGGGCAAGAAGGGATGGTGAAGATGCTATAAATAAGTATGCGTGTATGAAATTCACAAAAAAATTAAATTAAAAAAATTATGTCATTTAACCCCATGGTATAGAGTGGGATATTTTCAGATTACTGTTAATAGTCACCTATTTTTGTATTTAAGATCATTTGATCTCAGGCTGTCTTTCTAAAAGAAGATTGACATTGGGGGTGGGGAGATGGCTCAGTGGTTACAAGTGCTTGCTGAGCAAGCACAAGGACCTGATTTCAGATCCCCAACACCCAAGTAAAAGCTGTGTGTGGACTCTGATAGCTGGAACAGCAATGGGAACCAGAGCTAACTGATTAAGCCTAACTGAAAAATGACTAGTCCCTGGTTCAGTGAGAAAGCCTGTCTCAAGAGAATAAAGGAGGGGATAGCAGATCAAGGGTTCCTAGCATCTTCCAAGGACATGAAAGGGAGCGTACTTGTGTGCACACGCAAACACATACACACGCACACACACACATACCATTCTGAAATCTTCTGATTATGTCTGAATGAGCTTTGTAAAAACAATATGTTTTTCTTTCTTTTCTTCTAGGAAGGCAGCAAATTCAACGTTCAGTCTTGTAAGTCTTGTGTTTGGGAGATACCTCAGGATGACGGAACTCCCCATGTGTCCAAAGCACTTAGTGGTATCTAGAGTTCAAGAAACCTGGCTATAGTCCATTCGCTCAGGCTGCACACATCAGGCGGAGTGCCCTCTGCTCCGGATACCTCAAGGCAAGCCCTTAATTGTGAGCTCCAGGGAAGCCCAGCTCTTTCCTTCAAAGCCTCCTCTTGGTCTGTAATTACATCCCTGTCTTTCTCCAGAGGTAGCCATTATCCCTACCTTGGGGTCAAGTCAGCCCTTGTTTTCTCAGGCTCCCACCGCATAGGTCATAGTTCCAAACTGTATGTAGTTTGGTTTTTGTCTTAAAAAAGAAAAAGACTACAGTTACATCATGTCAGGTGTGGCTTTCTGCGGCTTTCCTTCACTTTCTGGTCCTCTTTGGAACTGTTACAGGCCATGGCATAATGAGCTTCTTACAAGTATCTAGGGCTGAACATGAGCAAAAACAAGTTTTTTTTTTTCTTTTTTTTTTCTTTTGGAATGAAATTGCTGTGTGCTCCCTTGACCTCCTGAGCGGGGTAGTCGTTTCCTACTGCTGTTTGATAATAGCACAGACCGGGTGCTTGACAAACAACACAGGCCTATCTGCCTCACAGCTCTGGAGGCTAGAAAATCTAATGTGAGGGTCTTTGGGCTGGGACACATCACAAGGAAGACATTTAGCACTCCCAAGGCTGAGAAAGGATGGGGCCCAAACATGTCTACTTACCGTGACTACACAGGGAGCGAGAGAGTGTGTGGGGGGGGGGCATGAGGAAAAAAA
>NW_026067912.1:2769543-2812625 GCF_014885135.2 Alexandromys fortis | reverse complement strand
AAAAAAAAGAAATGTGATTTAAAATTAACCTATTCTTATTTTCCACTTTTCTTGATTCCCTCAGAAAGGCTGTCTACTTGGTTTCACAATACCAAGGAAGGAGAGCGATGAGACAGAGCGAAAGACACAGAGAGAGAGAGAGAGAGAGAGAGAGAGAGAGAGAGAGAGAGAAGAGAGAGTAGGTGGAGAGAGAGCAGTAGAGGAGGAAAGAAAAAAAATCTACTTTTTTTTTTTTTAAAGAATTGCAATAAAAGGATGAAAGAATCTAGAAAACAAAATATCAGTGAATGTTCCAAAGGAAAAACTTCTGAGGAGGCGCAGTGGTTAAGAACAGGCTCCTGAGCAGTCTGGGCTTTGAGAGGACTGCGGCTGAGAGCAGAGGGCAATAGTGGAGTATTTCTGAACCACATGAGCAGAGTTCTTTTAAAGAGACTTAGCAGTGGATGGGCTGGGGAGATGGCCCAGCTCTTGCTGTGCAACCCTGAAGACTGGAGCACAGATCTTCAGCATCCAGCCTGCACACTGCAATCCCAGATACAGGGACCCCTGGACAAGCTGGCTAGCTAGAGGAGCTGGATTCAGGAAGCTGTGGATTCAAGTGGGAGACCCTGCCTCAGAATATAAAGTGGTGAGTGATCAAGGAAGCCACCGGACGTCAGTTCTGGTCTCCATGTCCACATGCTCGTGTGTGCATGCACATTTGCAGACATAATAATCAACACCTTAACAAGAATAGATACATGCATGCATATCACACACATATCCATTAAAACAAAGATTTGTGAACACCTCCCATAGAAATTCAGCATCCCATCTTTGGCCCACTGTCTACTTTCCCAAGTTATCTCTTCTGCTTCCAAAGAATGAGCCCCCTTTTCTATGCTAAGGAATTTATAATTCCAATAAAAAACCATTGCCCGGTTGCTGTAAATCTCCTGTAAACACAATAAAAACCTACCTTGCCTCCAAATCTATAATCCTTGAGATCATCCTTTCTCCTGTGTTGTCTCTGTCTCTTGGAGCTGCTCCTGTGATTGAGGAAATGCTCAATGCTGACATGGTTGAGTGGATTTGCTCCCCACCTATTGAGGACAGGGGTTAGAGGCACAGGGGAGAGTTCTTTTGTTTACATATTGCCGGAGTTGATGTCTATATTAATTACTTTTCTGTTGCTCTGACAAAACATTTCGACCAAGATCACTTAAGAAAGAAAGGACTTATTTTAGCTTACAGTTTGTACTGGTTAGGGATACTATTGCAGCGATGAAGCGCAGTGACCGAAAACAACCTGGGGAGGACAGAGTTTGTTTGGCTTACACATCCAGGGTCATAGTCCATTGAGGAAAGCCAAGGTAGGAACTCAGATTGGGCAGGAACTGGAAGGCAGGAGGGTGATGCAGAGTTCATGAAGTAGTGCTGCTTACAAGCTTGTTCCTCATAGCTTTATTTAACTTGCTTCCATACAGCACTCAGGACCAGCAGCCCAGGGGTAGCCCCATCTGCAATAATCTCGGCCACGCCCAGTGGGTCACTAAGAAAATGCCCTACAGGCCTGCCTGCAACCTGATCTTATGGAGGCATCTTCTCAATTGAAGATCCTTCCTCTCAGATGACTTTTGCTTGTGTCATGTTGGCAGAAAACTAGCCAGCACATTGTTCCAGAGTGAACTGAGTCTGTGGTGGGGATGGCCCAGCAGGACAGCAGGGGCAGGAAGCTGAGAGGTCATATTTTCGTTTTCAATCAGGAAGCAAAGATAATAAGCCCTCAGACTTTGCCCCAGTGATGTACTTCCTTCCTCCAGCAAATCTGCACCCGCTAAAAGTCTCATAACATCCCCAGAGTCACCAACTGAAGACCAAGTATTCAAATGCATGAGCCTATTTGTGACCTGTGCTAGCTAAGTCAACTTGACATTTGAGAAATGGGAACCTTAATTGAGAAAATGCCTCCACAAGTTCTGCAAGCAAGCCTGTAGGCGTTTTCTTAGTTTGTGATTGATGTGGGAGAATCCAGCCTATTGTAGGGGAGGCATCCCCAGGGGCAGTGGTCCTGAGTCCTATAAGAAAGCAGGATAAGCAAGCCATGGGAGCAAGCCAGTAAGCAGCAGGTCTCCATGGCCTCTGCAACAGCCTCCTGCCTCCAGGTTTCTGTCCTGACATCATTTCTTCAATAATGAACAGTGATATAGAAATGTGGGAAAAATAAACTCTTTCCTCCCCATGCTGTTTCATCACAGCAATAGTGACCCTAGCAGGGCCTATGAGACTTCTCATCGCTGCTACTTTCTTATCCACAACCTCTGAAAAAGGCAGATGGTGGTGTATCTGTCGGTCTGTAGACTTGCTAACAATCTAGTCGTTTTTACTGTTTCCTTATACTCTACAGATAATGTATCCTTCTTTTGCTTGTACCAAGGCAGTCCTCTTCTGCTGCCTACTTCTTTCAAACGACATCGGAAAAAAAAAAAATAGACATCCTCCAGACTCATCCCTTTGGCTCATTCAGGCAAGAGTCCAAAGCCAAATGACTGTGATTTCTGACTGCTATGTCTTCTCCAGTCTAATAGTTTTCCCCTGTAACTTGCGTTCTTCCTATTCCATTCGCCCACTTCATTTGGTTGACCTCTTTAAGACTCCACTGAAATACAGTCTCTCCGCGGGAAACTGTCTCTCCCTACTCAAAACTGAGTCTAGAAGTCCTGCGTTGACCACATTGTGCTCTCCATTGTCTGTGTGGCTTTCGCTCCCGATGACTGTGTTCACAGTGGTCTTTCTCACATTCATATTCTGTGATCTCCGGAAAACATCATTTGCCCTAGACTTATGGTACAATTACATCCTGTAAACCCTATTGAAGTTAAAAACAGTATCTCCAAAATGTGTTGAACCCATTGAACCTACCGAACATCCTGTGTTAGCCACAGAATCTCATAGGATGTTAGCCCTGGTTAGAAATCGCAGCTCCTTGTCACTGCCCACCATCACAGATGAGGACCTCAACATATAGCATAAGCCCAGAAGAGAACTGAAGTTCAAGAATTAAAATGTTATTTCTTTTGAATGTGTGTCATGTCTCGCCGCTATGAAGACCAGGTCTTTTAAATCAGAGAACATCTGTGCTTGTCCCAACACTATGATTTGATGACAGAATTGTGTTGTGTGGGGCATAAACTTTAAATCTCACAAAACACTTAGTTGCATGAAGAAGTTTTTGGAGCGCGCCCTCAGCATCTCTTTCCATGTCTGTCCTGGTGCCCTCCTGCAAACTTTCCACATGTCTTTTAATGCTGCATCTGTCTCCACATCGAGACCCACATCCTGCCACATTCATAGGACGGAAGGCAAGTCTGAGGTCTCAATAATGCTTTTTCTGCAAATCTCCCCTGAGCCCTTGTTTCACCAAGATAGTGACAGAGTTCAGGTTTCAATTATCATTCCATTCATGTAGCTTCGCCAGGAAATAGTGGCAGGATTCAGAAACCCGAGCTACAGTAACATGGGAAAGATTTGTGAAGGCACTCGAAGTCCTTGACAGCTGAAGCAGAGACATCTGAAATAGACGCGACAGGGAATCAAATTGAAACGTTCTCCGGGATCGTTAAAGGTGTGCTGACTCCTGACTCCTGTTCCCCCCCCCGGGGGGGGGCGGGGGATACAGTCTGCCCCTCCATGCCTGTCACTCCCGTTTCTGAGGCCCCGCCCGGTCTTCCGGGGCTTCTCACAACTGTCCCTCTCCGCTCGTGTTAATTTTAACAGTGAGCGTTCCGCGCCGTCATACCAAGCTCCATGCAGGGTTTCTTTAAATAGTATTCATATGTTGAAATTTCCAAAAGAGCTGGGAGTACTGATGTACTGGTAAATGTTCCAAAACCTCCTGTCTGGAGAAGGATTTATTTATCTATTTTTTATGTCTTTGGCTTACTTTTCCTATGTGTATATACTGAGTTTGGGAGATTTGCACCCCCTGGCCCCACTGAAACCCTTTCTCCTCCCAACAGTCCGCCGCTTTGTTTTACTGGTAAACCCTCACTAAGAGGCGGGGCTTCGTGAACCCCACCCCCTCCCCCATGTAGATTGAATTGGTAGTGGGCCAATCATATGAAGAGGTGTTTTGTTTTGTTTTTACAGGTAACGATAGCTGTATGAATTCACGAGTGCAGAAGGCAAAGGCTTCATTGTGTTCAGAAGACAATGTGCCACAGAACTTCTCTCCGACCTCTGGCTCTTACATTCTTTCCCCTCCCTCTTCCATTGTGTCCCCTGAGCTGGTGACAGAATGTCCAGCTTAGGGCCTGCGCACTCCACAGTCACGTCCCCTCTGCACTATTATCAACCACCTACAGGGAAAAAAAAAGTTTATCTGATGAAGACTAAGAACAGCTCCAGCCTTTGGGTCTAAACGAGGCGGTTTGCATGGTGCCTAAGAGATGCAACGGCAAAGCGGCCTTGAGCAGCAAGATGTCCTCTGACGTCATCAGAACACGCTGCAGATCGTATGATCCACCAAGAGGATGCCAAAGGCCTTCCTCTGCTCTGCAACTGTATTTCCATATTTCTAGCATCACAACTTTGTGTCCATCATGCATATGATATCATATCACGTCGGAAATCCCATATGACAGAAAGGGGCAGTAAGGTCTGTGTTTGGGAAAAATCCCTACCCATCCTGGGAATTCCCCCACCTTTCCCTGCCTTAGTGCATGAGTTATTCTCCTCATCTATTAGAGTTCCCCATGAGTATTGTCTACTCTGTGCACATGGGGACTCACCTCTAGGTCACCCACATGTACCCCTGAGTGCCTACTTTGGCTTTGCAAGAAAAGTTTTCTCCTAAAATTCCTTTCTTTATCTTGTTTCCAAATTCCTTCTCTGGTGCTGACACAAAACTGGGAGCATTCGATGTGAAGTCTCTCTCGGTCCCTAAGTCCTCTGCAGCTCCTCATTGGTTGGTAAATGTAGTGATGTTTCATTTGTATTTTAATGAATAAAGCTTGCCCGAAGATTAGAGAGTAAAACAGCCCCACTGGTCAGTCTTACAGACCAGTGATAACACACACACACACATTTTTTTTTAACTGAGACAGGGTTTCTCTGTAGCTTTAGAGCCTCTTGTAGACCTTGAACTCACAGAGATCCGCCTGCCTCTGCCTCCTGAGTGCTGGGATTAAAGAGTGTGCCACTACCACCCAGCTTGTTATATACACCTTTAATTACAGTAACTACACTAGTTTGCCATAGAAACTGGGCCATGCATACCTTTAATCCCAGCCCTAGAGAGGATTATAAAATGGGAGGAGACAGCTCACAGATACAGTCTCATTCTGAGATTCCTGGAGGCAGGATCATCATTTCGGACAGAGGTAGAAGTAACAGTCAGTGTTTTGCTTTTCTGACTTTCATTTGAATCCGAATTTCTGTCTTTGGGTTTTTATTATTCGTGCTACAGGCAACATCATTGGCAGCCTAGCCAGGAAGTTACAAGGAATTGGTCAATCGTCTGTCCTTTCTCAGTCTGGAGCCAATGTGCTGTAGTTCTGTGGACATGGGGTAGAGCAATAAAATGAGATTAGGGTGCTCAACCACCCCTAAAGATTCCCACGAAAGAGCATGTGGTTCACAGAGCAGGAAAGAGTGGCATTAGGTCCTTCTGCTGATATTCCATCCAACAACATAGGCACAGAGAAAACCACCATACTCCATCCTTGTGGCTCCTCCCAACATGCTTGAATTTATGGTTCCAGATCCAAATTTCTCCTTTACTCATTAGCTGATTTTTAAAAAACATCAGAGTTCTATTATGTTTCTTTCCCTTTTTTTTAATAATTTATTTTTATTTTATCTGCATTGGTATTTTCCCTGCATGTCTATCTGTGTGTGGAGTCAGAGACAGCAGTTAGCTGCCATGTGGGTGCTGGGAACAGAGCCCAGGTCCTCTGAAAGAGCAGCAGTTAGTGCTTTGTACCGCTAAGCCATCTCTCCAGACCCCTGTGTTTCTTTCTCAATGGATGGAGCCATTCCCTGACTCTCTCCTCTACTATGTGACCCCACCCTGCCTGTATTGTGGATCCTGCAAAGGTGTGGGCTGTGCTCTCGGACAGCATCGGGCATGATGTTCACAGAGAGCAACAGCCTGGAGGCCCAGTGTGCCTCTAATGAACCCCTTACCCCATGTGCCTGGTTGGACCCCTCCATGAGCCCAGGAAGAAAGATGTTGACTTGATGCTCATCTCAGATACCTCTTAGGGACCACTCAGATACCTCTTAGGGACCACTGAGGCTGATAGGGTAGTCATGGAGGAAGACTACGGAGAGTTGTACTCTGTTCCTGATGAGTCAGGGACCGAGTGCTCTTTGGCCAATGCTCAGAAACAGGGTCCTAAGAATGCTAAGCACTACAGGAGTTCCCAGGCTCTAGACGCCAGGGACCCCACAAGCAGCACGGATTCCGGGATGCTTAGGTTCATTTCCAGTCACTAGGAAAGGAAGGCAGGGCCTTATGCACCCAACTCTTCCTCCACTTTATAGATGCTGCCCGCATCCTCACCCCTTAGCAACCTGCTTGTAGTGTCTGCTGCAACTTGCTTCTTGCGGCAACTTCTCAGTCATTTCAGGGTTCAGAGGACTCATTCACGAAATTATTTAAAAATATCTATTCCATGTATTTGTGTCTGAATACATGCACACATGTGTGCAGATGCATGCGCCTTTGTGCACATGGAGCCCAAAAGACGGCAATGAATCCTCTGAGCTGTTACAGGCATTTACGAGACACCTGGCTTGTTACGTGGGTGCTGGGATCTGAAATCTGGTCCTCCTGATTGTCCAACAAGTGCTCTTAACTATCTACTCATCTGCCTACCTTGACATTCTATACTCTGACATCCTCTGCAATGGATTCAGCTGCTCATTCTATTTGTCTCTGAGCAAAATGTCTTCAAGTTCTTCCTTGCTCAGTCAATTCTCTCGTTTCTTCAGTCTATTCCAAGAAGCAAAATCAGGAGCCATTTTGCTTCTACTACTTTCCTGATGTCTTCCCCAGAGGTCTCTATTACCCCACTACAGAATACTTCATAGTTGGCCATCGTCCAAAGCTCAATGCTCATCCCGCCCTTAAAAAAAGAAAATGGCCTCCTGTTCTGAAGGTCTTATCGGGAATATTGTTGCTGTTCTTTGGCATTGGGGACACCTGGTTGCAGAAACAACTGATAGAGCCCCTGGGTCTCAAGAATATGGATGGAGCCCCTGGGTCCCTGGAAATGTGGATGGAGCCCCTGGTCCCAGGAATATGGATGGAGCCCCTGGGTCCCTGGAATATGGACGGAGCTGCTGGGTCCCTGGAATATGGATACAGCCCCTGGGTACCTGGAATGTGGGTGGAAGACTCTGAGTCCCTGGAATATGGATGGAGCTGCTGGGTCCCTGGGGTATTGATGGAGCCCCTGGGTCCCTGGAATATGGATGGAGCCCCTGGGTCCCTGGAATGTGGTCGTAAGATGAGTCTCTTTCTTAGTGATAACTGCTTTATTTATTTCCCTTTTCCTTTTCAGTCTGAGATGTGAGTAAATTTATCACACTGGACAACTCTTGAGGGAAGGAAGAGGCTAGTGGCCCTGAAGACGCTCACGAAACTTGCAAGGGCCATGAAAGTCAGACAGTTGCAAGAGTCACAAGCTCCACCCGCAGGGTTATGTCAGCAGCAGCTGCTCCTTGGGGAGAAGACCCTCCCTAGTGGAGCTGCCTGCAGGTTGGAGCCCCAGAAATGCAGCTCTCATGAATTGTCCCCCAGGCTGGCGTTATGTCAGGCTCTGCTCTTCCTTCTAGCAGACTCAGGAGGGTGTCACGTGATTCTATTCACTTACTATACCCAAGAAGAAGAGCACCATTATCGGGGCTGAGGCAGGAGCCTTTGCCAACGGTTGGGCAGCTTGGCAGCCTAATCAATATCCCCAGCTGCCGGGCCCCACCCAGCAGCCTGCCTGTCTTTAGCAGAGAAGTGAACCCGGGAGACCACATGATAAGCTGCTTCTTAGAAGGCATGAAAAGGTGTGTTGGACTGCATATAAACTACGACACCATCTAGAAAGTTCCAGCAGGGTCTGAGGAAAGTTTAGCATTATTTCAAAGATGGTGTGAGGGCTCATTTAAGAACTGTCTAGGAAATTAATAAAGCACACCTCTGGTGTGTCTGTGAGGATGTCTAACAGACACTTAATTCATGAGGGCACTGTTAAGATGAGCTGGCAGATCCTTGATAGATTCATCATTATGATAGCATTGTTTTAAGATGGTAGGAGGTAGGAGGTGGTCATTGGGAAGGGACATGTCTTTGGCATCTTGCTGTATGCCCCCACCATGTTTTCTGGCTCACAGTGAGACAAACCACTGTGTTCTACTATATCTCCCCGCCCACCATGATGCATAGACACCTTTGAGAAGATGAACCAAAAATAAGTAATGCCTCCCTTTAAGTTGTCCTTAGTCCCACACATGCGAAAGTAATAGAGAAAGCTAACAGAGAGGATCTTAGCATCTACTCTGGTCCTCCTGATGGATGGACTGTCCTGGGTAGTTATTACCCAGCAGTCAACCTCTGATAGCAGATGAATATTGGAAAACGTAGCAATGGGACCCTAGACTCCCATGAATAACAACTAGAAACTCATTTGGGGTTATCTGATTATTGGGACAGGGCAATGGAAATGTCATGGATAGACTTTAAGATGTAAACCCCCATCTTGATTAGTGACTAGAATATACTACATAGTCAAAATGTTAATTAAATGCCTTGGTTTTTATTCCCCAAACAGGAGTTTCCAGGTCAACCAGGGCTAAACAGTAGGACCCTGTCTCAAAAAGGAAAATAAAAAACCACACATTATTTCTGTCTCTGAAGGCTCCTGGATGACTTTTGCTCTTTCTGCATCGGGGTATCTTCCTTATGCCTCTCAGTTTACGTCTCAGACTCCATGGGTGGGTGGAAGTTCGTGGAATCAGTGCCTTCAAGTTCTCCAGTTCCAGTAGGTAGCTAACCTTGCCTCTTTCTTTCTTAGTTAACATCATCACTTTTTTAGTAGCTATTGATTGAAAAGGATATACAGATGACAGCTTAAAGTCGCCTCACTGGGAAAAGAGAGCCCACAAGGTCACAGGATCTCTCATTATTTTGTGGAAGAGTTTCCATGCATCGAGAGTGACCAGTCCCTCCGCTTGCCTCCACACTGTAGAACATGTAATACATAACAGATATTTCACAGAACTGGAACTGTTCTTGACAGCTCAATGGGTGTTTTTTTTTTTAATAATAACTAATCAACCATGGCAAGAAGTGGGTGGCTCTCTGTGGATTGTCTGATGATTCTTAGCGCTAGTAGCTGCGATGTGGGAGGATTCATCTGTCCCAAATTGCCACATGTCACCCACTTTTACCTCCAGTTTCTTACTGCTGGGTCCCTCTGCCTGCCTATTTACCTCTATCGTACAGGCCCCCAGACACCTGAAGCTATGGCTCTTTCCTGTGTGATGTTGCTCCTTTGTCTTAACACAGATCATATTTAAGAGGGAGTGTCAAATTAAAAGGTCAAACGGCTCAGGACTCTTAGCTGCATATAACAGAGAGAACCACCTAGATGGCCAAAAGCAAACAAGGTGCTTTATTGGCAAATTCAGGAGGAGAGTCAGGACAGGCATGTCGTTAGACAAGCTTAACTAGGTCTCATACACTGAGATTGGTCTTGGTTGATTTTTATGTCTCAGCGTTAGTGGCAATCTCGGAGTTACGATGGTTTCATGTATGTAGTTGTTTTGTTGCTGCAGTACTTTTAACATTTTTACTCTTTATTTTAATGTGTGTGTGTGTGCATGCCTGTGCATCTGTGTGTGCATGTGTACATGAGTGCAGGTAGTCTCAGAGGCCAGAGGTGTTGAATCTCCATGAAGGTGCAGATGTAGGTGGTGAGAACTGTCCAAAGGAGGTTCTGGGAACGGAACCGGAGTCGTCTACAAGAGCAAGCCATGTGCGATTTTTTTCCACCAACCCATCTCTCCAGCTCCCTGTTGGGGTACTTTTATTTGAGACAGGTTTGAAAGTAGCTCATGCCTGAATTAGAATTTGCTTTATAGCTGAGTATGATTTTGAACTCTTAATCCTCCTGCCTCTGCCTTCTAGGTTCTGGGCTTGCAGGCACGCATCACCATGGCTATATGTTTTAAGTTTTATTTTACAGGGGTGTGGTAGAAATTATGAGAAGAAACCATGCCTCTAGTTTTTAACTTTGTTTGAGACATGGTTTCTCTATGTAGCCCTGGCTGTCCTGGAACTAGCTCTGTTGATCAGACTGGCCTCAAACTCACAGAGATCCTGTTGCCTCTGCCTCCTGACTGCCAGAGTTAAAGTGCATTACCATGGTTGACTAGTTTTTAACTTTTATTTTTTTCTTGAAATAGTGGTATGTCACACGATGCTTTCAAGTAGCTGGGCAGCCACTCAGCCCGATCCTTTCTTATTTGTTTGTTTGTTTGTTTTTCGAGACAGGGTTTCTCTGTGGTTTTGAAGCCTGTACTGGAACTAGCTCTTGTAGACCAGGCTTGTCTCGAACTCACAGAGATCCACCTGCCTCTGCCTCCCTGAGTGCTGGGATTAAAGGCGTGCGCCACCACCGCCCGGCCAGCCCGATCCTCTCTTGAGTGAACAACCAACACTCCAGTGCACCGTGTTGTTAAGCTGAGATGATTGGCAGGTCAAATGCATTGAATGAACTTTCAACAGCAACATTTTCAATTCAGGGTTTATCAGTACACAACCTCATTGTAAGATGAGGGACATTTGCAACAGGCTTCCTTCCTCAAGTTCAATAGGAAGTTTTTCCTTCCAACAATTCAGTCAAAGCCTTAGTGTTTATCACCTCCATCCTGATTAACCTCGTGGGCCATGGATATTTCCTTGAATTACTCATTAAGACCGAAGATAAATATTCTCTCAATTCTTCCATCCATGGCAAATGGCCGACAGACCACATGACTAGTCTAGTTCAAGGTGGTACTGGAATAAGAGAATGGAGGATGTTAGTGGGGAAGCAGCTAACACAAGACCAGGAAAGACCTTTGGTATCCATCCTATCTGGCTAATCTTACCATGCTTGGAAATGGTCCACACGTTCATACCACCCCCTACTGCAGATGGAATCAGAACAGAGAGAAAATAGCTGGGTAGATGGGGTACACCAGCTAAGCTTAGGTTTGAAAGCAACAACAACAACAACAATAAATATTTTTCTGCTGCCATTAGCAACTTAAGTTCAGGTTGATTAAAAGCAAGGTTGGGAATAGAAAAGTGGATTCTACTTGGTGGTAGATGACTTGTTTAGCATGTACAAGGCCAGGTTTTGATCTCCAGCACAGTAAGTAAGTAAGTCAAAAGCTTTGTTAACCAAGGAAAAAGTAAATCTGCCTTGTCTTTTCTCAGAATCAAAGTAATGAGTTCAACTTGATGGGACCCACACTGGAAAAAATACTGACATTTTGATGACAATTGGGGCAATCTATTGGCTAGACAGTAGAATTAGAAGTACTTTTCCTTTTCTTAGCCGAGGCAATGGCAATCAGTAATTTTGAAGAAAGTCGCAGAGGCAGTACTTAAGGGTGGTGTGTGTTGGTGTCTACAGTTTACCCACAAATAGACTGGTGGCACACACAGAGAGGTAAGGCATGTACATATGACATTGACAATTGTTAAATCTAGACAATGTGTATGTGGGTGGCCATCAGAATATTCCCTCAATTCTTCCATAAATCAAATAGTGGAAAAATCTGTAAAAATCCAAAGTAAAAAGAAAAATTAACACACACACACACACACACACACACACACACACACACACATCCTAATAGCAACCACCAAACTTGGCTTATTTTTCTGCTGTGCCCTTCTGGAGTCTCAGGTTAGTTCCATAAAAGATTGAAAGACTTAGGCTTGTTTTGGTATTGAAATAATGTTAAGAGTTATTGCTTTTCCAACTAAATATTAACAGCACTTATGTAGTGCCAGCTACATGTCTATATCCATGTTAATAAGGTGTTAAAATTTCATTTTGTCTCTGTGTGTGCCTGCACGCATGCGCGTGCACTGCTTTGCTCATGTGCATGCATGTGTGGACTTACTTGTGTGTTTGGGTATGTAAGAGCACACATGTGTCTAGACCAGAGAACAATCCCAGGTGCTGTTCCTAATATGGCATTCCTACTTATTCATTTGACATAGAATTCTCCATGTAGGCTAGGATCACCGACCAGTGGGTCCCTGGGATTTGACTCTCTGCCTCCACAGTGTTGTGGTCATGAGCATATGCCACCATGCCCAGCTGCTCTTTGTTGTTTATTTCTTTATTATTTAAAAATTAAAGCATAGTTACATTGTTTGCGCCCTTCCCTTTCTCCCTCCCAACCCCTCACATATTCTGTCTCCCTCGAGTTCACGGCCTCTTTTTCTTTAATCAGTATTGTTACATAGATACAAGTGCATAAATACACAGATGCGACCTGCTGATTCCACTTAGTGTATCTATCTTCCTTTGAAAATACTGTGCTAAATGAAAGAAGCAAGCAGCGTGCCTCACCAAATACTTTCCCCATTATATAGCATATGACATCACTGCTGTGCAGTGCAGAGAACAGGTGAAGACTGGGGATTCCTGGCTGCTCAGAGTTGGGAAGGCTTTCGAGTGATTGTTAATTGTCGCGTCTCCCCTGAGGTTATGATTAAACGTTCTAAGACTGATCGTGGTGATGGATGTATAGCTCAGGATAATTTTGAAAGCACTGAATGGGAGTATTCAGGTAGATTCAATGCTGGGTGAATCCAGCTGTTGCATGCCTAAGAAAAAAGGAAATAATCTCCCTGTTCTAGCGTTCTAGTGCTGGGAAGAGACAGCATGACCAACGCAGCTCTTACAAAAGAAAACATTTAACTGGGGCTTTGCTTACAGTTTTAGAGGTTTAGTCCATATTCATCATGGCAGGGAGTATGGCAGCCCACAGGCAAATGCTGGAGCAGTAGCTGAGAGTTTTATACTTTGATTCTTAGGCAGAAAGAAGACACTGAGCCTGGCTTGGGCTTTTGAAACTTCAAAGCCCAACCTCACTGACACACTTCCTCCAACAAGGCCGCACCTCCTAATCCTTTCAAATAGTGCCACTCCCTGGTGACCTAGCATTCACATCTATGAGCCTGTGGAGGGGGGAGGGAACTCTCATTCAAACTTGCACACTCTCCTTACTGGACCGTGTGGCCTAATGGCACTACCAATGTCTTTATAGAATTAACATTCAGAATGAAACCATGAGGACAGTTAGTTGAAATAAGATTCCCGTAGACTCTTCTTATTTAGGCAGATGATTATTGAGTGGGTATGTATATGCACATATGTGCATGTGTGTGTGCACGTGTGTGTGTAATATGTGTGCTGTATACTTGTGAGTATGCTTGTCTGAGCACATGGGACTGAGCATGCAGACATCAAAGCAGGTTGTGAGGAGTCCTCCTCTATCCCTCTGTCTTATTGTTGAGACAGGGTGTCTCATTCAATCAGAAGCTACCCATTTGTCTAGGCAGGGAGAGCAGCAAGCTCTTGGCATTCACATCTCTCCATCCTGTAAACAGAGACTATTCTCCTCAGGCCACCCAGACCCAAATAATCACACAGAAACTATATTAATGACACTATTTGACCGATGACTCAGGTGTATTTCTAGTTAGTTCTTACATCTTAAATTAACCAATTTCTATTAATCTGTGTATTCCTGCTAGGCTGTGACTTCTCGGTGCTGGTATGTCACTCCTTTGGCAGTTACATGGCATCTGTCTGACTATGCCTTCTTTCTCCCTGTAGTTTACCTATATTCTGCCTTGCCATAGGCCAAAGAGCTTCTTTATTAACCAATGGTAATAAAACATATTCATAGCATAGAGGGGAATCCCACATCACTAGCCTTCAATACTAGGATACAGGCATGCATGTTCAGCTAGACCTGGCTTTTTATGTGGGTGCTGGAGAACTCAAATGCAGATCCCCATGCTTGCAGAACAGGCCTCTTACTCACTGAGCTATCTCCCCAGGCCCCCCAAATTCTCAATGTTGACTGTCCAATATTTTTAACTGGATAGAAAATTTCTGAATACTCAGAATAATAGCATAAAGAATAAATGAACACATGAAAATCCTCCCCTCCCCTTAAATTCTCAATGTTGGCTACTCCAGGTCTTTGGACCTGTGAAATTGAGGCTATGATACTTCAACTCTGGCCTGAGAAGGCAGTGCCTACAGAACTGGCCATCAGTCCCATGCAGATTTCCCACTGGAGCCTATTTCTGTTTGGTTATCAGCAACAGTTGGCTTTATAAGGAACCTGGGAGCTGGTGGTTTAGAACAACTAGAACCACAACAAGCAGGCCCAGTTCCGCAATGCTGCACTGACTTTCGCCAGGCCACTGGAAGCAGCTGTGAAGAAAGGGAGTTAACTCCAGAACCCTGTATGCTCTGTCTGTCAGCCCCAAGTCATACTCCATCACCTTTGCCCTTTTAGCTCCCAGGTTGGTTCCTTTTATGGCCAAGCTGTGGCATCTGGGCATTTCCTTAAGTCTGTTCCAATAAATGCAGTTGCTGGTTCTTCCTGCTTTGGGTGGCTGAATGTCTCTTTCCAGGAAGTACTTACATTGTGACCCTTCTCTTTTATTGGAGTGACCCTCTCTCCAGTCCCAGTTGGGTTCTTTTCTTTCCCCCCTGGGTTTTTCTTTTCAGTTTGATTTACTTACCAGCTTCTGGAGCCTTCCCCAAACTGGATTAGCAGCTAGGTTCCCGGCAGTAACCCTTTCATTACCAGAGTAATTTTCTTCACCTGTTGTTTTGAACTTCAGCATTTATAGGCCACTCCTGTAAAACTCAAAGGTAAAAGGTCATGTAACTTGCCCTTGCTTTTACACGTCCGGTGAACTCACGGTGAAATTCTTAAGCTTTGAAGTCATTCTCTTTATTCTTTAGAAAGACAAAGAAAGGCGAGGGCTGGGGCAGGCCTCCCTTCCACCTAGGCAAAGCAAAAATCTCATGAAACTAAAGTATTGTGAAGATTCTGCTGTTAATCTGAGAATCAAGGCAACCATTCAGATTAATATATGTATTTTCACTTCTTTGTTATATGTTTTTGGCCTCGTGCTTTCTTGACTCAGCCAGGAGTGAAACTCTGAGAGTGAAAGCCAAGAGAATGTCTTGCTAGCACAGGCAGCTTCCTACTGCAACCATTAACCAGAACAGTTTCACGCTTAGCCTAGTAGGCCACAGGCAGAGACGCATGAACCCACTGCTCTGCCATGTGACAGGGTTGTTTATTCCAGAGTGGCCTAAGGAACCTCAACAGAAGTGGTTATAGGAACTATGAACAGAATTCCCAGACATATTTAAACGGTGCCGTGTAGTCAGTATATGTGGCAATTGCGGCTCATCATCGATTTGACAAAATCAGTCACATGGGAACACGTCTGTGGAATGTGTTATCTTTTTTTAAACGTAATTTATTTATTCTTATTTTATGTACATTAGTGTTTTGCCTACATGTATGTTGATGTGAGGGTGTCAGATCTAGCAGTTATAGATAGTTGTTAGCTGCTGTGTGGGTGCTGGGACTTGAACCTGGGTTCTCTGGTAGAGCAGTCAGTGCTCTTAATCACTGAGCATCTCTCCAGCCCCAGAAGGTGTTATCTTGATTATTGTGATACCATGCCTTGGGTAGGGCATCTTGGACTGCCTAAGAGTGAGAAAGGGAGGCACTGAGCACTAGCATGCATGCTTTGACATCCCTCTTGAATGACCAGCTGCTTCAAGTTCCTCTTGCCTTAACTTCCCCCATAATGGACCGTGCATCAAACAGTGAGCTGAAGTAAATCCATTCTCCCAAAAATTCCATTTGGGTTTTGTTGCAGCCACAGGAAAATAAGTTAAGACACAACGGAAGGGAAGATAAGCTACTGTGAATTTTACTGATGTCTCCAAGATGGCATTGTTTCCATATAAATTTTATGTGTATGGATGTTTCATCTGCATGTGTCTGCGCAAAACATGTTTGCAGTGCCCATGGGGAACAGAAGAGGGCGTCAGATCCCCTGAGACTGGAGTTAGAGCCACCTAGGTGCTGGGAATTGAACCAGGGAGTTGGGGGGTGAGGTAGGGGCGTTCTCTGGAGAAGAGAAAGTACTCTTAACAGCCGAGCCATCTCTCCAGCTCTGATGGCATTGCTTAAATGCAGAATGGTAAGGGAGACCCAGAGGTTCCGAATCTTTGTGTGTGTGTGTGTGTGTGTGTGTGTGTGTGTGTGTGTGTGTGTGTGTCTTAAGCAGTGGACAGAGTGGACACAAACTTCAAGTACACTTATTTTGCTTTGTGGAGGCTCTTGGCAAGTTCAGAATGCGCCAGCATGGTGCAACACCTTACAGATTATTTGCTGTCATCTTCTGTTACCTAGGCACTGTCTAATGAAAGGCCACACTAGTTTCTAGTGGCAACTGGTTCTCTAGAGACTGAACCAAACCAAGGAACAAGGGCAAATTGCAGAAGGTAATGGCGAGGCAAGTTAATATAGACAAACACAGTAATAGATCTCTGCAAAATCCTGCTGAAGTCCAGGGACGAGTAATACCCACAGCGAGCCTGGGGCCTTGTACTATGGGAACAGTTCCTGCTCTAAAAGCTTTGACATTTAAAATAAGGTAGGAATAAGTCACAGTATTAGGAGACTACAGCAGAACAAAAGAGCTTCCTGGGCGTGGGGAGAGGGTGTGTGCACTGTAATGTGTTTTGAACCTTGAACCAAAAGGAACGACAAACCCATTAAGAGCATTTATTTTCATAGGTAGTTAATTATTTGCACCAAACCAAGGAGTCAGAATAGTCCTTGGGAGCAATTCCAAACCGTTCACTCATCCAGCATCCAACCTTTTTCCTGCATGTAGTCCCTGATACCCTGGAGGCGACCGTCTTAGTCCAGTCGAGGAGAGAGTTAAAAATTGCTCTAGCGTTTGCACGCGGCAGGGACCAGCCTTTCACATTGTCCCACGTGGTCCCAGCAGGTGAGTGTGGGTGTGGGCGCGTGCCGCTCGTGGTGTCGGCGGAGTGAGCGCGAACACGTGTCAGAATGGCTGGGGTCACAGTGCTTGTCCAGGTGTAGCCTCGCCCTGCCTTGGCAGAGTCTCCTGGGCCAGCACCAGAGAGAAGCCGGCATCTGAGGCCCACTCACCGGAGGCGGTGCGAGAAGATCCCGCCGTGAGCGATTGTGAGTGAGCGTGGGCGCACTGGGGCCGGGCGATGGCAAGCTCGCGCGCAGGCGCAGAGCGCGCGAACCGGCGGTCGCCGCAGAGCGCGGGGGGCGGAGCCGGAGCGCGGGGACCAGGCCATGGCGGCCGCCGGGCGCTGGTGCTGGCGCTCGGCCCGGGAGTGCCTTTGTCGCCACGGACGATGGTGACCTCGCAGCTCGGGCCGCTGCCGCTGCCGCTGCCTCCGCCTCCCGAGACGCCGCAGCCGAGGCCGGACGCTGAAGAGCCGCCGCTGTGAGCCGCGCATACCGGGCCCCCCGCCGTCTCAGCCGAAGATCTCACCGGAGGGGCGGGCGACGGAACCGGGCAGCAGCGGACACCGCCATCCTCAGTGCCGCCCCGCAGGCAGGGAAACTGCGGCCCCAGGTGACTGCGGTCAGCTCAGAGCATCCCGCAGGCCTGCTGCCCACTGCGCCTCCCCTCCCCCATCCTCGCTCCTCCCAGTCGCGCCCCCCTCCTCCGGATCTTGGCTGGGGCCTCGTCCCCCTCCGCACCGCGCCTTCCCGCCCACCCCTCGAGCTGCGCTCGGTCTCCTGTTACCTCCTCGCCGAGCCCCGTACTAGCTCCTGGGGCCTCGGCTTCTTCCTTCCTACCCACCATCCCTCCTCTCCCGCGCCTGGAGAGGGAGAGAACCCTCACATTCCTGAGATACCCTCACTCGGGCTCACCCCTCTCTTCTTTCCAGTACCCCGGTTGCAAGGCCTTTCCCCGGTCTGTCTCGCAGAGGTGCCCGATTCGGGCTCCTTTGCTCAGGTTTGCATTTCCAACTTTCCCTCTTTTCCCTTTTTAAAGTCCACTTTGCTTCCAAGGTTCCCTGCCACTTTGCTGACGTCCCCTCCTCGTAGCTCCTAAACTCAGCCTAACCTTGTGCAGGATGTGCGAGGTTGCGGGGTTCAAAAAGACCTGCTAAGCCCATTGAGTGGGGGACCCCTGGACTCAGTGTGCAGTGTGTCACGTCACACACTTCACAGTCACGAGCTGCTCTTCTCTCTGTCTCTCTGTGTGTGTCCTGGTTCCTTTTCCCGCTTGCCATCCCTGGGTTCGCTCTTTCCAGCTCTGCTTTCCCACCCTACGAGTCTTGCTCTCCCTTGTGGAATGGGTTCCCCATTCTATCTGGGGGTTAGGAACTTGGCTGGACTCTTTTAAGCACACCTTTCGGTGTGTGGCGCGGCAGAACCAGCACCCTTGGCGAGACAGGGGAGCACCCGGGCCTCTCCCTGGCAGAGTTTCTGCTCCACGTAATCCCCTAGCCTTGGGGCTGCTGCGTCCCCGCGGCGCTGCTGCTGTGCTGTGCTGCCTGCTTGCCGCGAGTTGGCTTGGGGTTACTACAGTTCAAATGTATCTGAGAAAAGCAGGCGTGGGGCGGGGGTGCGGGGAGAGAGCGAGCGAGATGGGGCGGGGGAAGGGGCCTTTGCAGTGGGAAGGCATCAAAGATTAATGGACGGCTTTGCATCGCTGTCTGCAGTAAACAGGAAACTAGTCTGAAAGGAAAGGAGGGGGACTGTGTGCGTCTTTATTTTATAAAATACCGAGTGTGCAGCTCTGTGAATCTTGAACGAGGCCCAAAAGGATGAGCTGTCTGTCGGTGCTGCAGTCGTGACCCAGGCTGAGCGGCCAATGGCAGAGGTAGCATTGTTTCCCTTTCCCTCTGTCCGTCCCTTACTTTGGACGATGTCTTTTGCACTTGAGTGAACTCTTATCGATGTGGTTTTGGGGATGATGTGGAATCACAGGATTGCTAGTAGTTTCTGTGGAAACCAAGTACATACAAAGTTAGCTAGCAACGCAGTGGGAGTGGGGAGGACTAGCTATATTTAAAACGTGTGCCAACACTTATGTAAGGAAGTTCTATCTCTTTCCTGGTTTCTCCTTTCGGCTATTAGGGTCCAGCTTTGCCCTTTCACTTTTTTTTTAAGGTCTTAGCATCCCAACAGATGGACAGCCTCCCGTCCCCCATCTGCTTACCATTAGGTTTAGTTGATACAGAATTTTTCTTTAATTGCCGAGGGCAAAGAAAGAAGGTTAATGGTGATGGTTTTGTTTACTCTCCTTCTGGTGAGAAAAGAGGTGTAACTATCAGCCCTAAATTATCTATATTAATTATCAGTAATTTTACATTGAGTCATGCATTCTTATTTTTGCTTTGTCTTTTTTAAAAGGGAGTTAAGGAGTTGTGGGATTCCCTTATTTATCGTAATACCACACTTTTTAAAAATGCAAGGTAATTTTTCAGCAGCGCTTAGCCTTTACATAGTTTTTTTTTAGTTAAGGATGCTTTATTTGATTTCTTCCTATTTAAAAGTAAATGTGATAGATTTAGGAAAATGCAGAATGAGGTCCCTGTGTTTCCTAACCCACAAATCCAGTGATAACTTGTGCACGTTATACAAGACATTGCTGTTTCCAGGCATGAGAAGGCATCCCCAGAAACTACTAGGATTTGTTTTTGGGTGAGCCTTTGTTGAACCGTCCTTTGTTTCTGGGAAGAAAGGTTTGGTTTCTGGGAAGAAAAAAAATTATTTTTTAGCTGCTGTGCTGTATAAAGTAGGTTTGAGTCATCTTTAGTTTGCAACGTTTGCAGAAACATGATGCAGAATTCATTTCCAGTTCTTTCCATAACTCAAGGAAGTTTTAGGATCTTGCAGGAAAGGTCAGAAGATAGTGCAGAAAGTTTATATATTTGGACTTGGGTATGTCAGACTTTTTGGTTTTGGTGTTCCTGTTTTAAGAGAAGCGTGAGCTCCAGTTTTATAAACACTAATTAGCCCTGTTTGACACTAGACCCAGGAAAATACATTCTTTGAACCAGTCATTAAGGATATACAATTTCTCTTGTTTACTTTGTGTTTCTGTGTGGTCAGATGTGCAGTATCTCAGTGCCTGTATGGAGGTCAGATGACACCTTGAGAGTCAGTTCCCTCCTTCAGCCCCGTCAGTCCCAGGGACTGAACTCAGGCCCTCGGGCTTGTTCGAAAATGTCTGAGGCCCAGCACTTGGGAGGCAGAGGCAGGCGGATCTCTGTGAGTTCGAGACCAGCCTGGTCTACAAGAGTTAGTTCCAGGACAGGCTCCAAAACCAAAAAAAAAAAAAAAAAAAAAAAAAAAAAAAAAAAAAAAAAAAAAAAAAGAAAAGAAAAGAAAAAGAAAATGTCTGAGGCACTGAGCCATGTCGCTGGCCCAGAAGGCTGGAGTTTTGCTTAGAAGTGTAAGCGTCTACAAACATGGCAGATGTCTCTGAATTTTGTCAAGATGTTGGTTTCATCCAGTGTTTCTCAACCTGTAGGATGTGGCCCCTTTGGCAACCCTCTACCTCCAAAAAATATTTACATTATGATTCATAACAGTGACAAACTTACAGTTATGAAGTAGCAACGAAAATAATTTTGTGGTTGGGGGTCAACCTCAACATGAGAATCTGAATTAAAGGGTCGCAGCATGGGGAAGGTTGAGAACTACTGAGTTAGAGCATGGGGCTAGACTGTAGATCATTGATTTGTTTGTGATGGTTCCTATGTATGCCTACCTCAGGAAGATTCAGAACTGCAAAGTTCTGAGAGATGTGGTTGGTCTTTTGTGTTTTATGTGTTTCTCCCATGTCCATCTATGGGGCATCCTATTAATAACTTCAAGCGGGTCCAGAAATGAAGGAAACACTGAATATGTTTGTTCTCAGGTGGGCTGACTTTAGCTACTCCAGTTTCTTCCGGTGTTTGGCTTTTGAGTTAATTGTGCTGATTTTTGTTTCTTGGATAATTTTCTGAATTGGTAGCCTTCGGGACCCAAGGTTTGTTTTTGTTTGTTGTATTTGGAAGAGAGGGCATTTCCAGGGACGTGCACCTTTTGGCTAATGGGTTTCTTTTGCGATATATGTATGGATTAGGCAGCACTTTTTTTTTCTTCTACATTCAGATCTAGATTTTTACAACAGGGGAGTATGTGCTTAATTTTCTCTTTTAGAATTATGGGAAATATGATCAATTTAAAAATAACATTAAACACAGAGGAAGGCACTAGATTAGATGAATACTGACCATAAATATCAACTCAGTAATGCCTACTTCTGTTTGCTACACAGACGGCAGCAGTGATTTACATTGGATTCTAGAATGAACAGAAACAGTCACTTTTCCAGTATAATATTAAGGTTGCCGTCATATAGTGCTTCTTCCATTTACCTTTAGGTTGTAGGATACCCCTTAGATACCCAAACCTGCATGAGCTGTGATCCCTTTCATAAATACAGCTTACGAACATCCTCCTGATGCTTTTATTAAGTTGTACCCATCTTTATCTGGGGAGTGGTCTTGGAACGGGCCCTAGGACCACTTGTTGGGCTTGGTGCTTTCCTCTCATCATATAGTGTCCAGGGATCGAACTCAGGTTGTCAGCCTTGGCAGCGAGCGCTCTACTTGCTGGGTCGGCGACTCAGCTGCACCCCGTGCCGCGTTCAGACCATCTCTAGATTACTTACAGTGTCTAATACAGTGTATGAACTAGGTAGGTAGCTTTCATATCCTACTCCTTGAGGGACAGTGATGAGAAAGGGTCTGACCATATTCAGAACAAACATTCAATATTTTGCAGCTGAGATCATTGACTGCACAGATACAGAATCTGTGGATATGTGGGGTTGACTAGAGATAGGAGCAAGAGCTTCCGTTAAAGTAAATGGTTCTCAACGTGCGGGTCGCGGCCCCTTTGGATATGATACCTGGCATATCTGGTATTTATATTATGATTCATAACAGTATTCATAACAAAATTACAGTTATGAGGCAACAAAGTAATTGTATAGTTGGAGGTCACCACAACATGAGAACTGTATTGAAGGGTCGCAGCATTAGGGAGGTTGAGAACCACTGCCTTGAGTTGAGTTTCTCAACAGTGTGTTTCACAGTTAGGACTGATTGTAGAGTTTTTTGTTTTTTGTTTTTGTGATAGTTTTCTTCTAGGACAGAGTTACTTTGTTTGAGTCCCACGGTTTAATTTTGCATATAGGAAAATGATTAACAGCTCTTACTCATTTAAAGTCACCAGAATTATAGTTTATCTATAAAACAGGGATAACATGATTGGCAGCGTGTTCACATGTGTGAGAACATTCCCGCTATGGGAATGACTGACGTAGGGTTGTGAGAAATTTCTGGATGGTGTGCTAAGCTTAGTTCCTTTGAGTTGAGAGTGCCAGAGCTAAGGAGTTCGCAGCGGTCCCCGAGGACAGCGGGAACACTGACAAACACTTGACTATAGCACAGCATCTGTCACTGTAATCCCCGTCAAAAATAAATGTTTTCGTCTCTCTGCTAATGTCTGAAATGACTGCCAACGCTAGAAATGTGTTTCGCTTTCTCAGCAAAATTCTTAAAAGGATATCGTCAGAGCCAAGAGTCCAGAATTCTCCTTACTCTTGAAGCTGTCCTTTACCCACTTGGGTTTGCCCTCTGCGCATTCCTTACATTAATCTGTAGCTGTTTCATCAAATTGTTCTTTTGAAATCCCGCTAACTGCCATCCAGTTCCTTCCTTTCCTGCTTTTTCTTTCCATTCTCTCTGTGCTTATCATTGTGTAAGCAAAGACCTTACAGACTCGATGCTTGGCATCTCCCATGGCCACTGTTACCACTCATTCCATCAGCCTCATCTTCCTTCTCTTTAGAGAGACTGTGAGATTCCAGATAAGTGTGGGAAAAGGAAACAATATCACTTTATGTTTCTTTGTGTCTTCCCTGAAAATTCTCTGTGTTGTATGTTCCCTATGTAGCTGGGACTGTTAGTTGATACAGGCTTGCTTCACAGTTACAAGGCCCTGGGTTTGGTCTCCAGTACTGTAAAAAGAAACAAAAATGATACTTAGTTCTTCAGTTTTGGTTATAAACATTAAGGATAAAGATGTGTGTAAAATGCAGAGAACTGAACCTGCTGCTTTCATTAGTACTTTAGGCTTTTTCATTTAGTAAATATTTTTAACATCTTCCCTCCTCTTAGAGTGGTTGGCCAGTCTCAAATACCAACATAGGGGGAGGGTATTTTCTTCAAATTAGAGCATTCTCCTGGGGAGTTTTTGTGACTAAGCTAGGAGATTTGGAGGTAGCGGCTTCTTTAAGTTTTGAAGTGTAAATGTTTCTTCTGAGTCATGTTGGGGCATATCTGAAAGCGAGAGCATTTTGATTTAACATAAATATGGAAACAGAGATGTTTCCGGAACAACCCATTAGATTCTTGGGAGGTTCTCGAAAGGTGGTCTGTGTTGACTTCTCTTTGCATTTGGTGTCTTCTGACTTTTAGGTCGGCTCCAAGAAACCAATCAAAAACAAAAACATGGCTGCAAAGGAGAAACTGGAGGCAGTGTTGAACGTGGCCTTGAGGGTGCCGAGCATCATGCTGCTGGATGTCCTGTACAGATGGGACGTCAGCTCCTTTTTCCAGCAGATCCAAAGAAGTAGCCTCAACAACAACCCTTTTTTCCAGTATAAGTATTTGGCTCTTAATATGCATTATGTAGGTAAGTGTCTGCGTGCGTTTCCTGGCTTTGTGATGAATTTGTTTCCATTTCTATTTAGAAATTATTTCTTTTAATTATGCTATACTTATATCATTTCCCCTTTCTGCTTCCTCCCTCCAGCCCTCCCGTGTCCTCCTTATTCTCTTTCATATTCACAGCATTTTTTTCATTAATTGCCCTTATATCCATTTTTTTAATTTGGATAAAATGAGTGTCCAGGACATGGAGTTGACAGTGGATGTGTTTGTGAGTTTTGTTTCTAGCTTTGTTTTACCCTGGTATAGGAATTACTAGAGCCAGGGGAGAACAGGATTTATTTTTCTAGAATAAAATTGAAAGACATGGGTAAACATTTTTGCTTTTAGTATGAAGAACTGTAAATAAGGAGAGATATTTTTCCTGAAATTTGGCCCCTTCTAATTTGGGGTTAAGTAGTAATTGCCAAAGTAAGCTTTAGAAAATGCAATATTTCTTCTTATTAGAGAAATATTTTTCTTTTATATGTGTATGAAGGTTTGTTTGCTGGTATGTTTGTGTAGCACATTCATGAAGTTCCATGCTGGTCTTGGAACCAAACTAGGATCTTCTGGAAGAGGAGACAATGTTCTTAATTGCTGGGCCATCTCTCTAGCCTTTCTTACTACTTTTGAGTTGAAATAAAGCATTAATAACACTTACAAATATAGTATTTCTTTCAACAAAGTGAAATTTTGTAGTGTAATAATTTCTTTCTTGGAAAAAGATAATTCTAGAACAGACTTAGTATGCTTTGAGGTTAAAGAAAGTTAGGATACTCAGGCATGAAACAAAATTTTATTCAAATTAACTTTTAGCTTAGCAACAAATGACATGCTTTTCGCTACTATCTCTAGCTCCAGATGCAGATTACGTGGTGCCTTCTTACACTTAAAAACAATTCAGTTATTAGATTTGTAAAGCAACAATGTGTATCTTTATAAACTTACAGACAATTGACCAATCTTTATGACATGTCTGTAGAAGTGTTTTCTCCAACACTTAGCCCTTAGAAGCCTGTAAGAGTGTCCCAGATCTGTCGTTGTGAGAAGTGAGGCAGGTGGGTTCAGTGAACTCATCTTTCCCGTATGACACTGCCCTGGGAAAATGTGTGACATGAGGGGCTTTCTTTATGCATCAGACACTGGAATTCTCAGCTTTAGCCTTTCTGTGCTAACTCGTTTATGGAAAACGGTTTCAGTCAGCTGTTGACAGTGACTAGGCATAGATTTTCTAGCTTAATCTAATAAGTATTTCACACTGTGGTTTTGAAAAAGTGCTTTTTATTATAATATTTCTAAACAGTTTGGGAGTTATTATAAAACAGTTGCCTAATAAATAGAAGCATCAGTTTTCGAAATTGAATAGGTTCTGATACAATTGGAACCAGCTCTGGCTTATAACTTTGGCAACTCAGTTTAGCTTTCTTTTTTTTTTTTTCTTTTTTTGAGGGGGTATTGGGGGGAGCTTTTTGAGACAGGGTTACTCTGTGTGTCGTCCTGACTGTTCTGGAACTTGCCTTGTAGACCAGGTTGACCTCGAACTCACAGAGATCTGCCTGCCTCTGCCTTCCAAATGCTGGGATTACAAACATGCACCACCACTACCCAGCTCAGTTGAGCTTCTCAAACACAGTGACTAACTAGGTAGGTCCAATGGAAAGGTGAGCACAGCCATAGTGTGAACTGGTGTCTGGTTGGGGGAGGGATTCTATCAGAGTATAATGTAATCTAATGCTTTCATTTACAGAATTTACTCCTAGATACATTGTAAAAATTCTCAAGAGTCTAAGTATCGCCTTTATGCAGAGAAATCAGAACATTAAAGTGTATGTTAAAGTGTTTCCCCTGCCTGTTCTTTATCACAGTTCTCGGAAATCCTCTAGTAGCTCTGTTTTCCCCCTGGTCTGTGGCTGAAGTCAGTGGGAATCATGTGGTCCCCTGTTCTCTCTCATGGATGTGGCATAGCGGGCCTGGCTCTGAAGCCTTGGCTTTTACTTATTTATGTGGAAACATCACTACTGTTGAGACATGGTTATACTGTGTAGTCCAGTTTATCCCAAGCTACACTATCAAAGCTGCCATCCCCCTGTCTCAACCTCCCAAATGATCTCCTGACAGGTATATAGGTGTCTACCCCACCCAGGAATATAAAGTTTTGTGCCTTTTTTTTTAATGTTGACATATTCTCTAGACTGCCAAATTGTAGGATTCTACTTAAATGCTCCCCAGCCCCCCACCCACACCCCCAGTGTTAGGATTCTTTATGGTTAGTTTCACTCTCAGGAGTTTGGAGCTGGGTGACGATGCATGTCCACAATCCCAGTCCTTGGTGGGCTGAGGAGGGAGGAGCCTGAGTTTGATGCCAGCCCAAGCTACTTAATGAGACCTCCATCTCAGACAAACTGAGAGAGAGATAAAAATAAGAGTTGTGTTTTGTTTTATTAATTTTGTGGTTTTGCTATTACGTTGAACTCTTTTCTCTGATTGGAATTTATCTGCATATGCAGGTCACGGTATGTTGAATAATTTCTCCTAGACAACTCTAATGCCCATGTATTAATTTAGTTCATCTTTTCCTAAGTGTGTATGCTTTGGTCCATTCCAACATCCCCAGTTCTTTTAGTTTTGTGTACTTGTGTCCTGTTTTTATTTGCTGGGAGCTTAGATGATATTTTATTGCTTGATATAGTTAGTTCCTTCCTTTTAGGACTTTTATTATTAGTTTTCCTTCCGCCCCTCCGTTCCTCCCTCCCTTCCTTCCTTTCTTCCTGAGGATAGGAAACCTTTTAAAAATTAATTTTATAAAATCATTTTTTCCCAAAAAGTAGGACCCAGTTTGAAGTAATCATCAATCCTGTTCTCATCAAGATTCAAAATTACATAGATTTCATTGGTTTGCTCTGTGAGTTTAACTACCCAGCTTCATTCCTCAGACAAAACACCCTGTTGAAATTTTATTGCACTTGTATTGTTTGTGTGAAATGGTAGCATAGGATGTTCTTTTCTGTGAAACCCTAGGCAGCTTGTCTATTCAAGTTTGTTTGGGTTTAGAAAAACAGGGTCTCTCAGTAGTCTCCAACTAGTAATAGGATAGATTGGCTGGTCACTGAACCCTAGGGGTCTCCTTGTTTCTGTCTCCCTGGCACCACCATGCCCAGCTGTTAGTTCTGCATCGGGCCCAGGGATCTGAGAACTCAGGTCACCCTGCCTGCAGGGCAGCTGTTTTCTTTTTGCTCTAGGCTGCTTTCTGTTGTTTTGATGGAACACAGACCAAAAGCAGCTTGGAGGGTGAAAGTGCAGCAGATACCTCAGATCACAGCCCATCACTGAAGCAAGTCAGAGTGGACCTGGAGTTCAGACCATGGAGGGATTCTGCTTGCTGCCTTGCCCACTGGCATCTGCTCAGCTAGCTTTCTTAGACAGCCCAGGCTCACCTGCCCAGGGACAGTATCACTGCTAGTGGGCTGGGCCTTGCACATCAACCTTCAGTCAAGACTGTCTCACAGATATGGCCATGGGCTAAGTGGATCCAGGTTCTTCCTCAGATGAGGTTCCATCTTCCCAGATGACTCTGGGTTATGTCAAGTTGACAATAAAAGCCGACAAGTGCCCCACCCCCGTTCTTTGTCTATCTTATTCCTTTATCCCTTATGACTCTTCCTCCTTCATCCTCTGCTACTTTTTTCCTTCCTTCTTCCTCTCCCTCCTCTCTTCTTCCCTCCTTCTCTCCCTTCTCCCTCTCTCCCTCAATCCTTGTTCCCTCCCTTTGAATCAGGCAGGATTTTGACAGGGACAGGTAGCTGCTGGGTGGGTAGCCCATCTTGGCCTTGACCCCTGAGTGCTCAGCTCTATAGGCTAGCACCACCAAGCTCAGAAATCAGATTCTTTGGTGTTGTTCAGTATCTGTCCATTTCTACCTTTGGTTGTCTGGATGTCTCCCAGAGTTTTAGCAGCAAACGTGTGTGAGTTGTCCTCTACCTTTGTCTCCTTCGTGTGGTGTTAATGATGCTCTGTTCAGACTCTGCCAAGGTGCTTTGCTGCTTTGTTAAGGTCAGTCTCTGTTCCATAGAGCCTTGCCTTTCTGGTCAGCAGGCTGTTATCCCTGTATTGTAATTGGTACTTAATCTTCAGGGACAGCGTCCCTAGCCACCTGCTAGATGTCTTCCCTTGAACTGCCTGGACACTTCCCTTGTCATCAGTCACTGCACTCAGCACCTTGACCTTGGCAGACTTCTGCTTCTCCTCTGTTTACTGTTTCAATAGCAGAACCATCTTCCTGATTACCCAAGCTGGAAAGTTCACAGCCACTTCCACTTCCTTGTTTTCAACCACTCAGGCAGAGAGCAACACTTAGATCTGTTTAAATATGTATCTCACGCTTGACTGCCAAGTCGTGTACCCCAAGCAGCTGCTTTGATCAGGCCCCCAATTCTTTCCCAGTCCTACCATCTCTCTAATAATAAATCAACAGGTTCATCAATAACGTGGTTTTTAATATTTTGTTTAATCCTATTTTATGTATATGAGTATTTTGTCTGCATGTATGTGTGTGCACCCTGCGCATGCCTGGTGCCCATGGAGGCCAGAAGAGGGAGGGCATCTGATCCCCTGGAATTGAAATTACAGACAGTTGTGTGCTGGGAATCAAACCTGGCTCCCCTGCAAGAACAAGTGCTCTCAGCTGCCGAGCCATCTTTCCAACCCCAGTCACTGAGGTTTTAAGTGGGTCATCATTTTTAAATGCTGCCAGTTTACTTACTTATAAATTCTTATGGGCTTTAGCTTCATCGTTGCCACCCAGTTGAGGCTGTTTGTTAATTTTACAGAGCAAGTAGTGGTGATGCATGTTCACGCATGAGTCCTGAGGGAGTTCAAGTAGTGGTGATGCATGTTCACGCATGAGTGGCTGGAAGAGGCTGTGCTACCTGGTCAGGGGTAGGCAAAAAACTGTTGGTACCTCTTGATTATGTGAACACATGGATGGGTCCACTTGGAGTAAGAAGTGGTTTTGCTTGTTTCTGTATGCAGGAGGACTTGTGGGTATTGTGTCTGAAAAGGGGTACCAGTTCTCGAAGCGAGAGTGAGTGCTTTATGCCAGATCCTTCATAGCTCCATGGAGAGGGGAGCAGTTGTTTAGGGACGACATTTCCTACACTCACTTAAGAAGGTGAAAGAAGAAACAGAAGGGGAGATGAGAGGTCAGGAGATGAGTGTCTCAGATGAAAGTGAGACAGCGCAGCAAGGGTGCTGTCTCAGACACTGGCTTCAACAGGATGTGCTTGGCTTCTGGGTTATAGAGTAGAAAGGTAAAAATGGTTTTCCAGAAGAGAAAGGGTTAAATAGATGACCAGAAAATAAAAGCATTGGGTACAAATGGAGTGAAAAGTTAGGGGAAATTTGTAGCAGGCTTTTTTGAACTGCCAGCCCCCAGACCATGACACAGAGACTTATTAATTATGAAAGCTCAGCTTTAGCTTAGGTTTGTTTCTAACTAGCTAGCCCTTATAACTTAAATTAGCCCATTTATAAAAATGTACGTGCTGTCATGTGGCTCCTGGCTTTTACCTCTCCTCCTGCACATCCTGCTTCCTCTGTATCCGTGGTGACTCCACTTTCCTTCTTCCCCAAGATCTGTTTCCAGAAGTCCCGCCTAACCTCTTTCTGCCGAGCTGTCAGTCATTCAGCTCTTTATTAAATCAGTCACGGTGACAAAGCTTCACGTAGTGTAAAGGAATATTCTGCAACAGAAATTGCTGTGAGGAGAAACATGGGTTTTCCCCTCGCAGTGGGAAGGAGTCTTTGAATGAGCTTTGAGGACCTTTGTCACGTAGGTGGAATGATGGATGGGAAGATGTTGGAGAGACCGGGGCTCTATTTGGAGATAGAAAAGTCTGAAGGGGCAGCTCCTGGGAGTCCAGAGAGATGATGAGAGTTGAGGTGAACTAGGGAAGGCATTGAGGAAAGGGGTGATGAGGTCACCTTGTACCTTCGTGTGCGGCATCTAATTACAAGGTAGAAAGTGTAACATGAGGTGGGGGCTGGCTTGTTTGTTGTTGGGGTTTTCTGTCCCGCCCGGTACCCCACAACTGTTTAGCCCCAAAGAAAATCACACTTAGGTCTCCATAAATTATAAGGCTGATTGGCCCATTAGCTCTAGCCTCTCACTGGCTAACTCTCACATCTTGATTAACCCATTTTTCTGATCTATGTTAGCCATGTGGCTCAGTACCTTTTTTCAGTGGGGCAGATCACATCCTGCTGCTTCGGTGATCTGGGCAGGAGTGGGAGGAATCAACTTCCTCCTTCCCAGAATTCTCCTATTTTTCTTACATCATTTCTACTTCCTGTCTGGTTTTCCCACCTATATTTCCTGCCTGGCCAATCAGCGTTTATTTATAACACATTGACAGAATACAGACAATTCTCCCACACCACTGAGACATGAAAAGTGACAGTTGCTGGTGTACACACGGGGCTTTGCCTCTCTCCTCCTCTTCTTCCTCTCCTCCTCCTCCTCCTCCTCCTCCTTCTTCTTCTTCTCTCTCTCTCTCTTAATAAATACTTATGGCTAAAAAAAAAAAAGAAAAGAAAAGTGACGGTTGCTATTTCCAATTTTAAAAATCTATAGAGATATTTTTGAATTGAATGAATCTTGATAGAGAAATTAAAAAGAAAACCTTGATTTGCTGATAGCTGCCTGGAAAGTAGTTTATTTCCGCTTGTCTTTGGTGTATAACTAACTGGGAGACGAAAGTGCAATTATTTGTATTCTTGTCTCTGCTGCAGGATACGTCTTAAGTGTCGTGCTCCTCACTTTGCCCAGGCAGCATCTGGTTCAGCTTTATTTATATTTTTTGACTGCCCTGCTCCTCTATGCTGGACATCAGATATCCAGGTAAGGCTGCAACCCCAGTTTTGGAACATGAGATTGAGTTAAAAATTGCATTTTCTTCTTTTAAATGTCAGTACAATGTTTCTCAGGAATATTGTTACAAAGCTATGGCTTAATTAGGTTACTAGTCAAGACCTTTTAAAGGAACAGAGCTGAGAGAATGAATGTTTGTACCAGAGGGGTTTAAGAGATTGGCTCACACAGGGCGCAGTAGAGGTGGTCCAATGTGGCTGCTGATTTGCATCTACGTCTAAAGCCCAAAGAAGTTGGCTCTAATGTCTGTGGAGGGTGCTGGAGCAGCAGGATAGATGGACTTGTGAGCATGAGGGGAAATGGGCAATATTTCTTCCTCCCTGACTTGGGTCTGGGCTCACAGAAGGTATGGCCCACTTTTAGGGTGGCTCTTTCCACCTGCAATAATCTGATCAAGAAAGCAGTAGACAGTCAAGATAACCATCACAGTTGGTTTCAAAGACAGATTGATGTTTATTACTATTCAAGATTAATAGCTTGAATTATATTGGGATTCTGGTTTTGAGAAAACAACAACAGAAACAGGCCTACGGTTAAATTTAAAGATGAGCTGCTCTGTATTACCGGAGAACAGGAGACTGAGAAACAGCTGAGCCCTCCCCAGCCCTGTCTTCATGAGAGTCAGCACTAAGTTGCAGAAGTGTAGATGGTGACTCCATCAGTTTTTTGGTGGGACTAATTGTGTCTTTGAGACTAAAATGTTAAGTCTGAAGTCTGCTGTAGTATATGAGTTTCCTGCCTTTGGGATAAAGCATATTTTGAACCTAAAGCATATTTTGAAGTATTATTTTTTAAACTTTAAATTTCATAATTTTTGATTGACATGTACTTACTGTGATGAAATATACTCTGAATTCTAAGGAGATTTGGCAGTGACCTTGAGTGCAATACAGGACCTACACATTTTCATGCAGACTTGAATTTGAATCTAGAAATCTCATGGTATACTAGTAAAATTAAATTGATTTTTATAAATAATAAAAATTATAAGCTGGGCTGCAGTGGCACACAACTTTAATCCCAGGCACTTGGGAGGCAGAGGCAGACAGATCTCTGTGAGTTCAAGACCAGCCAGGTCTACAAAGTTATAGGACAGGACACAGAACCCTGTCTTGAACCGCCTAATAAATAATAAAAATAATGACGTTTCTGGTTATGAAATTGGAGTGCTCACTGTGGACAAGTTTTATGGAAATTGAGAAAGTTTAAGGCAGTGACAGTTAGTGGAAATGACACAGCCCTGTCAGTCTTGCCCAGCTTTTTCTGTGGCTCTCTGGATGCAAGAGTGAGAGTAGTAAACACCTGGGCTGCCCTTGCTTCTGGCCCTCTTGCTGGTGCGGCCCTGGTCAGAGCGTCCCTGGTCGTGTTCTCATGCTCCTCTTCCATTTGTCTTCCCTGTCCCTCCCTGGTTAGAAAGAGTGGTACCTGGAGGGACTGCACACAGCTAACTTCTGCCACCCTGCCTGCTCTGTGATGTCAGACCCTTCAGTCTGAACTTAAACTCTGGTCCCAACTTTCTTAGAGTCCTCAGTGTTCAAATCAAGCTTGGTCAGAGCTAAAGTTAAAGCTGACATCTGCCATAGCGTATGAGCTTCCTGCCTTTGGGAGAAACATGTTAAAATGTGGTCGAACCTAAAGCAAATTTTGAGGAAACTTAACTTCATAATCAAGTGGAGACAGCCCCCTTGGTCACTGTGTCCTGCATCATGTCCGCAGTCATTCTGTGGGAACAGCTGCCAGTGATGTTGTGTAGCAGAGAGAGCATGATGACCTCACAGAGCACTGTCAGCCTCAAGCTACACCCTGTTCCATTGTGTTGGCTGCTTCATGCTCAGTGTGGAGATACTTCATTACTCATTCTAAACGGTACAATACTAAGCAAAGAATTTTAAGAAACAAAATCCCATCCATGGAATACACTGTCTGTTTAGGACCATGGCTCTGGAGCCACCATCTCGGTGTACAAATGAGTGCCCAGATAGCTAGGAGCCCTGTAGTTCTTCCTTCGATGGAAGTCTGCGTGGCTAGATGCATAGATATATTTAAATTGCAGGTTACTTAATTCACTATTTTGCAACTGGTGTGTCACCAGAAAGATAAACCTTAGTTTCCACACCTGAGGAATGGTGATGACAATCTTAAGGGACATTACAGTGATAAGGGTCAAATAAGGCATCTGCATTTCTTAGAACAACTCTGGCAGACAGTGAAGGTTCACTGAAGTTCAGCCAACGTTCTTTTACGTTGTGTTTTGTGAGGGTTTCCTTGTGCTATTGGTCTTTTAAAGTTCCTTGTTGAATGGTACAGCATTCTGTGGCACATTCTAGCCTTTTGGAAGGGGCAGTCAAGAAGATCTCAAAATTCAAGGCAGAGTTTTCAAAACTGTTGTTTTTGTTCAATTTGTAGTCCTGGGTGAATCTCATGAGCATTTACACATGGTTTACTGGTGCAATAATGGCCCAAAACATGTGATTCTGTTTTTATCTTCAGTATTACCAATCCATCCCTTTCTAAATGGGGCAAAATCCTCTTATGTAATGAAAATGGGGGTGGGGTAGGGGAACCAAAACAGATTCAAGGGTACAAAGATAAAAGCCTTTTTAGGGTGTACAATTGTAACTGTTTAGTTTTAACATAATGACTTATTATTCTAAATATTTAATGTTTGTTTTCATCATTAGAAAGTTAAAACATACCAGATACTAAAAAGAATTTTGAATATTTTATAGTGGGCAAGAACAGTTCATCTTCCTGGGTCACTTGGAGACCTGCAGATGGAATCTGGGGCAGGCAGACCTCAGGGAGGGGTGGTCCAGACTTGTCTTGGAAAGAGAATTGTAGTAGAGTCAAGTTCGTTGGCTCAGTGAGTGTACTGCTGTGGCAAGCTGATGCTTTAAAGCAACAGACAATACCTGTCTTATTTTTGTTTTTGATGTTGAATGACTTTGAAGCTAGGACATATTCTAGTGTTTGCATCAGTGTAATTCACTGTCTGTTCTTTTCTCATAAAAGGTTAGCAGCAAAGATTGTGCTGTCCTCGAATTATCTGTGACATGTCACACTTAAATACTGATGTTTGAGTCTACTGTAGTTTAAGATACAATGTTCATGTCTCTACTTTAAAAATAGTGACATTAGAATTACAGGTTACTTAATTAATTCACTACTTCCCAATGTTATAATGTCAACTTTATAACCAAATTAAAAAATGTTTTTGCATTATTGGTTCATCTGTCCCCACACAGGGTTCACACATCCCTTTAAAGTCTGAAGCTCAGCTTAGTGGTTCTTGATGCTTTTGCAGAGTTAGGCAAACTGTGGCCACAATGAATGTTAGACTTTTGAGGTCCCCCTAAGAGATCTCGGTACTCCTCATTTCCCACAAACCCCTGGATCTTCATCCCTAGGCTACCATCAGCCTTATTGTTCGTTCTCTCTCTCTCTCTCTCTCTCTCTCTCTCTCTCTCTCTCTCTCTCATGTGTGTGTATGTGTATGCATGTCTGTGAGCAGAGACCATGGCACTATGTATTCTGATCTCGCACTCTGCCTTGACACAGGCTCAGCTAGGTTGGCTGTCAGTGAGCTGGGAACAGCCTATCTTTATCCCTGCATTCATACATTCATGGCTGCGTCTTCATTTTTATGTGGCTCCTGGAGATTCCAGTTCTGATCCCCAGGCTTTCGCTGCAAGTGATCTTATCTTCCTAGCCCTTGTTTTGTCTCTTAATTCATTTATCCTGAACTGTAGAAGCATGGTCTTTGGTGCCAAGTTTTCTTTGATTTAGCAGGTTGATTCATACTGCAGTATTTTACCACCTTCCTTTCCTCCTTGCCTGTCTCTTCCTCCTTCCTCTCCTTTGGGGGGGGGGCAAATGGAGGGGTTGTGATGTGCATCTAGCCCAAGACTTTGGATGCACCCTCTACGATGAACTGTAGCCCCAGTTCTGTCCAGTAGTATTCCGCTGTGCAGCTTCATTACTACCTGTTTCCACTGTGAACATTTGGGTGCTGGTTGTTATGTAGATACACATTTTTATTTCTCTTAGGCAGATACCTTGGAGTCTTGGAGTAGGATTGCTAGACTGTACAGTCTCCCAGTTTAGCCTTTTTGAGGACCGCAGGGCTGTTTTGTTCAAGTGGCTGCGCTATTCTGCATTTCTGTCAGCAGTACATGAGTCTCAGTTTCTTCACACCCTTGCCAACAAATGCTTCATTGTGGGACCTCCGCCACGCATGTGAGGTGACAGTTCATTATTTGGAGTTTTCATTTCTCTCTTGGCTAGTGATGTTGAGCGCCTTCTCATTAAACACTATAAATCTTGTCTGGAAAAATGTTTACTCAGATTCTTTGCCAATTATTTGATTTGATTGTCTTTATTGTTACTAAGTTGCGGGAAGTCTGTATATATTCTGGGTACAGGTTCCTTATTAGCCATTTTGGTAGATAACTTATCTTCTTCACTGCTGTGTAAGACAGTGTCTGGGCTGGAAAGATGGCTCAGCCATTCAAGGCTAAGGCACCCAACCAGAAGGGCAACACTGTGTAGTTTGCTCCTGGGAGATTCAGTATTCGGACACTCTCAATAATTAAATTGCTTCTTCAGAAACCAGCTGTAGAAGGTATTTACTGATATTAATTTTCTAAATTGAAAATTTTAGACACTTGGAAGGCTGGGTTTCTGTTTTTTTCTTAATTATTTATATCATGCTGATGAGTATCTGCATAAAAACTTGTTTGGGATTTGAGCTGGGCGGTGGTGGCACACGCCTTGAATCCCAGCACTAGGGGTGGCAGAGGTAGGTGGATCTCTGTGAGTTCAAGGCCAGCCTGGACTAGTTCTAGGACAAGAGCTAGTTCCAGGACAGGCTCCAAAAGCTACAGAGAAACCCTGTCTCAAACAAACAAAAAAGAAGTATTGAAATTTGACTGTAGATACAGTTTGTAGTACAGAAGAATTAAATATTCAAAGCTTTATGACGTCACTCAGTGCAATACAAATAATTAAACGTTTAATTATTTACTGTGTGTGTGAGAGAGAGATGCACGATGATATACATGTAGAGGGCAGAGATAACTTTGGGAGTTGGGTCTCTCCTTTTACCATCTGGACTGAACTCAAATTGCCAAGCTTGGTGGCAAGTACCTCTATTCCCTGAGTCATCTCAGCAGTCCCGAGTGTATTGAAAATATTAGTAGTATTATAATTGAACTTGATTTAAAAATTTAAATACTGTCTTCCTTAACTTTAAAAATTGCTGAACTCTGTCTTTCACATGCAACAATGTGGTTGATATATATGCCAGAATGGTTACTACTTTACAATAGAGACAGTCCAGAACTGTGTTCCTGTAAGCTCGTTGTCATGACTCACAGCTACCATTATGTGTTCTTCTAAAAAAAATGTTAAACTTTAGTATTCTTAATTCCAGGTTTTTTGTTAGGTTTTGAATTAACATACTGATTTCACATATGATGTTAATTAAGTCCCCGCAGGAAAGGGTTTTCAGAAGATGGAAAGCATTTGGTATGCATCCTGCTGAATAGATAGAGAGGTTTGCTTTCCAATATAAAACATCCCCAAGAACGTACATGTAGGATACAAACACATATATGTAAAATACAAACATTCTATGCAAAGCTCTCCAATTGGAAGGGTAGTCAGGGTGTGTCCGTCCTGGGAATAACAGCGTTTTAGACGTGTTCAGTCTCTGTTGTGGAGACTGTCCTGGGTCTCTACCCACTGGATGCAAGCAGCACCTCCTCCCAAGCACTCTCACAGCCAAAATGTGTCTCTGGACGTCACCATGACCCCCCTGGGTCCCGAGCTCCCTTACCTGAGAGTTGTTCTGTCAAGGGATTGCTAAGTATATGCACCAAAGAAGTTTTGACAAGAATAAACTTGACCGGTTTTGATGTTTCCTCCCTCATTACTGAACCCAGGCACTAAATATCTACCTAGGAGGCCAGAAAGGAGCTGGGAGAAAAGCAGGGATTAAAACAATTAAAATTCACTTGTGTACACGAACAGCTCAGTCACTAGCCCAGTGCTGAGGCTGCAGTAAGTGTGTGCATGCGTGTGTGTGTGCGTGTGTGTGTGTATGCACGTACGTGTATGCACATTAGGTGCTTGAATGCCTGAGTGGCGGCTCTTATATGGAACTTTTTATTTGTTCATATTGCAAGGACTTGGAGCTTCCTTTTTTGTTCTGTCTGAAAGTAGATTAGGTTTCTATGAAATTAGCATCTTTTGAAAGCTTCCTGTAAGTGGCCAGAATGTACAGACTGTTCCTACGATGTTCAAGGACCACGTCAGACTGCTTAAGAGGCTGTTGCATAAAGATTCAGTCACTAGCCAGAATGGTAAGCTCCCTGGGTTTGTTGTTTTTGGTTGCTGCTGTTCATTTATTTTTAATGGCTTACATACTACTTTATAGCAGTTTTTTTCTAATTGCAAGGTGTCTTTGAGGGCTTCTTTGTGTATCTCACACATTTTTTTTTTATCTCCCTCCCCCCAACACATACACACACAGACACACACACAGACATACACACAGACACACACAGACATACACAGACACACAGACACACGCACACACAGACACACACACAGACACACACACACACACACGTTCCAGTTGAAAGTGAAGAAACTCCCACAGAGGACTAGAGAACATTTTCCCAGTGTTTGGTTTTATAGTGCTTAGAGGTTCACTGTCAGCATTCCACACATTACAGAAATATAAAATGTCCCTGGAGGAAATGGCTTCAGTTCCGGGGAAGACGGCAGGGGTGCTTGCACCTGGCTGGCTTACACCTTCCGGATTGAAGAGTGGTGATGTCCCCCTGACCAGCTCATCTGATCATCTTCCACTGGGCGCAAAGTGTAAATTAGAGCTCCTTGGCTTGTGCCATGAATTTGCTTCTGTCCTAAAGTGACTTGAGATTTGGGTTTGTGTGTGGTGTTACGTGTGTGGTGTGTATGTTGCCGGTTCACATGTGTGTGGTTGGGATGCACATTCAGGCAAGTGTATTGACACCAGGTATCTTCCTCCATTTTTTTTTTTTTTTTTTTTTTTGCCTTCATTCACCAAGTCAGAATCAAGTCTCCATTTGTGGCCATTCTAGTTAGCAAGTTCTCCCCCAACCCTCTCTGCTTGGAGTTACAGTTGATCCCCTAACTGTCCCGCCTTTATGTCAGCCTCGTTCCTCACCATCTCCCCAAGTCTCTTGCCCAATTTCCCCTTGCTTAGCCCCTTTTCATCTTCCCTCTCCTTTCCCTCTCCTCCCCCTTCTCCCTCCTCCCCCTCCTCCCCCATGCCCTTCTTTCCTCATCCCCCTTCTCCCTCATCCCCCTTCATCCTCCCTCTCCCTCATCCCCCTTCTCTTTTATTCCCCCTCCCCCATTTTTCTCTTTATGTTGTAAATTAGAAGTTACTGGAAGCCGGAGTGATTTTTTTTTTTTATGGTTTTTTGAGACAGTGTTTCTCTGTAGCTTTGGAGCCTTTGGAGCCTGTCCTGGAACTAGCTCTTGTAGATCAGGCTGGCCTCGAACTCATAGAGATCCGCCTGCCTCTGCCTCCCAAGTGCTGGGATTAAAGGCGTGCGCCACCACTGCCTGCCCAGAGTGTTCTTGTTATCAGTCTGGGATGCACTGAAGGCACATGTAAGTTGGACTTGGAGATGTTTATTAGCCCGAATGCTCCTTTCAGTTTTGCACACTGGGTGCAGGGCTAATCTCTCCCAAAGAGCGTCTGCATGGTGGTTTCCTCTGAGCTGAGCCCTTTCACCACAATCAGTCTCACTTCTGATAGGCTCGGCTTAGCTCAGCCGGTTCAGCCCGCTTCTGGGCCTGGCTGTTGCCCTGAGGTGGACTTGCTGGGCAGCCAGCTGGAGTCTGAAGGTCTATCCTGAGGGTAGAGCAATGAGGGTGAAAGGATTGAAAGGGCCTAGGGAGGATGCTGGGTGTTTGGAGTCAGGGAGCTGATAGGGAGGGATTAGGGTGGCCTGGAGCAGCGAAGATGACTGCATTTGGAGAGAGCCATGTCCAGGGTCCTAGAAGGAGGCAGTGCAGGCACCAGCAGGAGGGACTCAGGGTGTTGTTATGACTGTAAGGCTGATAATCTACTGGGAGATAGCCTTCCTTGGTGGCCTTAGCTGTGCGGAATAATGCATATACCCAACATAAAAAAGAACGGAACTGGTGAAAAGGTCTAGAAGAAAAGACTTTCTGATCAAAGGAGTGTAGTATAGACTTGGATTCTTTAGTAACATAAGGAGTGGAGAAAAACTGGGCTACTTATGCTAATGTACAGGCAAACAGGACTGGTCGGATGAGAAGGACCTGGTGGTGCTGAGGGGGGGGAAAGAGGTCATCTGTTAGAGCCATGCATCTTAAGACTTAAGTTCTTCAGAAGTTCGAAACGGTCACTGCATTTGTATTGTTATTACAGCATTTTGTACAGTTGTAACTCATTCTGAGAATAGTGTTGCTCATAGCCCAGCTGGGTGCTGGCTACGTACGTGTATAATGGTTTCTGTTTGGGTGGCAGTTTGTTTGGTCCTGGCCAGACAAGCACCAGACAAGCGTTCTACTGCTGAGTTATGTCCCCAGCATCCCCTTAGAAGTTTGTTGTATTAGAATTTAAGATAAAAGTCAGAGACAAAGCGGAGCTTTTAAGAAGGCGAACTGAAGAAAGCTTTCAAGTAGTGCTGAGCCCCTGACATTCCAGGACAGTGCATCGGATGCTCTAGAAGCCGTGTTGTGGATGATAACAGCGACAAATCCAGCCTGCTCTCTGCTCTTTAATCTCCATAGCCTACTCGACTTGAGCTCCTGGACCCAGGCCCTGGCAGCCGTGTGTGCTGACGTTGCTTTTCTCTTGATGTGACATCCACGTGGCAGAGTGCATCCGCGCACTCATTGCCTTCACGTAACCCCAGACATTTTCATTACCCGAGAAAAGCCTGGGGCTCCTCGAGCAGCGCCCCACTTCCATTTTCCTTGCTGTGTTAACCGTATCCTGATAAAAAGCAACCTGGAGGGAAGGAGTTGTTTCGCTGGCCTGCAGTCCTGCCGTGGGGAAGTCGGGACAGCGTGCAGAGCACTGCATCCCCCTCAAGAGCAGGGAGGATAAATGTGTGACCCCTTGCTCACTTCCTTAGTCCCAGCCAGCTTTCTCTGCTTACAACAGTTGACAGCTCAGGGTCCCGCCTCTGAAAAGATGCTGCCTCATTCACGGTGGGTCTTGCCAGTCATCAGTCAGGACAGTCTGTTCTAGACAAGTCCTTGATTGAGACTGCCTTTTTAGGTGATTCTAGGTGGTGGCAAATTGACATTTAAAACAATGGGCAGTTATAGCCTTACTCCCCCACACTTACTGAACCCTGGCAGCTTGTAGTCTGCGTTCTATCTGTGGGTGTTCCTTGTCCCCTGTTTAAATTTAAACCAGACCTGTGTAGAGAATATGCTGTGGCCACAAGGAAAGAGTTGGGCTTTGGAGGACCTGGTAGTACCAAGGCTCAGTCATTTTATATAGAATTTGTTGCTTTAGCTGGGCGGTGGTGGCGCAAGCCTTTGATCCTAGTACTCAGGAGGCAGAGGCAGGCAGATCTCTGTGAGTTTGAGGCCAGCCTGGTCTACAGAGTGAGTTTCAGGACAGCCTCCAAAGCTACACAGAAAAACTCTTATCTTGAAACAAACAATCAACAGCAACAAGAGAATTTGTTGCTTTAGTCTCATTTCAGAGGTGCTGTGGTTATTAATGGTGTCTCTATGCTGTATGCCTGTTGTTTCTCGACGACCCCAGAACTATATACTTGATGGTTAGCCATAGCAATCAGAACTTTATGTGTTATTACCTGAGATCACATTTGTGCCTTTTTACATCAAAACTGATGTTTTTAGGGACTGGCGCTCGCTCACACTGTAGAATGCTACTTAACCTTTAACCTACTTAACCAGGCGCATGCCAGTCATGCGCTCTCCTCCCCAGGTGAGAAAGCCAGCATGAATTGTTCCTGGTTGACAAACACTGACTAAATTCTTCCCTCTTGAGTACAAAAGTGAGTGATTGTTGAGAGAGATAGTCATCAGAAGGTGATGATGGACCATTGCTTCATGGCCCCACAGACTGAGTTGCTGTTTTCTTAAACAATCTCTAAATTGTTCCTATCCTTAAAAAAATAGTTTTAAATTTTGAATTTTTGGCAGCTCTTTACTACTTGGCTTTGTAAAGCTCATTCCGAGCTGACTCTGCTGTGCTGAAGGAATTCAACCCAATTGCCTAACAGGAAGTAATTTCATGGGAAAAGTAAATACAGACTTTGAGTTTGTTCAAAAATATTAGAAGCATTGAAAGTATTTTAAAGTGAATAAAGCGTTCATCAGTTGAGGGAAACAGGGGAGAATTATTTTCCACAAGCTTCCCTTCTTCAGTATAAAAATTCTGGGTGTCTAGCTTGTCGCATTCCCGACTTACTTACTGGATAGTTAAGCTCCTCCCCTTCTGTGCTTCCAGCTTGGTTTTCCAGATGTAAGCAGTTCTTCCATGAGTGTGGAAAACTTGTTGTTTGTCCCGGACCTTGGAGGAAGCAAACCAAATGAGGAATTTACTGTCCATCATTAGACATTTTCTCTTCCTTACTTTTGAGAAATGATGCCTCCACTGTTTTTTTACTGGGTGTCAAATATTGAGTAAGGTGATGGGAAAAAGGAAACTCCCCAAAATACATCTTGCGGAGCCATCTCTGCAGAGTCAGATACAGTGCTGGGAAACTGTACCTGTGCCTATTGTATGAAAGATGAGATAAAGACTATCCCTGGGTGTAAATCTGTAGATCTAAGTCTTTCTTACTTGTTGAAAGAGAGAGAAATGGTAACATGATTTCTTCTAAGAGCAGGTGACTGAGCTGCTTTTCCTCATGCAGTGTGTTCTTCTTACTGTTTCTTTTTAGGGACTATGTTAGGAGTGAACTGGAGTCAGCCTATGAAGGACCAATGTACTTAGAACCTCTCTCCCTGAATCGCTTTACCACCGCCTTAATAGGTAAGTATTGTTAAGAGTTAAAGGTAGGTAAGGATTGATTGGTTTCACCATGAGAAAATATTGATTCACGGTCATTAAAACATAATTTAAAAATTCAAGTTTGTTTATCGCTCTCCCGATAAAGCTTACTGTTTTGTTTGGGGTTTTCGTTTGTTTGGATTTAGGGGATTTTTGCTGTGTCTTGCTTTGTAACCCAGGGGGCTTTAAACTTCCCCTCCACTGCCCTCAGTCAGACTTCTCTCTCCTCTCCCCTCAGACTCTGGCCTGTAGCTTCCCTGATGCTCTTTCCCCAGGGAAAGTGGGGCCACATCCCACTTTGACTGGATCTTTATACTTTGACTTTCTCTTCCCCCTCCCTTCCTTTTCTACCCCCTTCCTTTTTTTGTTTCTTCGAGACTGGGTTTCTCTGTGTATCTCAGGCTGTCCTGGAACTCACTCTGTAGACCAGGCTCGAACTCACAGAGATCCACTTGCCTCTGCCTCCCTGAGTGCTGGGATTAAAGGTGTGTGCCAGCACCGCCCGGCTTCCTACCTTCTTTCTTCCCCTCCTTTCTTCACTCCCTTCCTTTCCCCAACCCCAACTTATTTCTGAGGACACCTCATATGAATCAGACTGACTTTGAACTCATCATGTAGCCAAGAATGACTTTGAACTGCTGCTTCCCCTCCTGAGGGCTGGGGTTTTCTGCAGTGCTGGGAATTGAACCCAGGGATTTATATGTGCTTATGTTAGAAACAAAGAATAATTGTGTTGCACAAAGGAACATATGAACAAAATAAAAGAAGCTGGACAAGCAGTTCTTTTTGCAAAAAAGGGTGGGACAGGAGCCAGACATGGCTAGCAAGCATGAGCACGCTGGGGCAGAAAGTCCACCTGGATTTTATTCTAACTCAGGTGGTGACTGTCTTCTCCCATTGGCTGGGAGCTGCTGACCCATCGCCGGCCTTGGAAATTGACTAGTTTTAAATGGATCAGTGCAAGGGAAGTGTAACAAGGGTGAGGGTCACGAGTCAGTGTTTCAAGTTATGGGAATGCCATCAGGCCCTTTCAGTAAACAAAAATTTTATCATGTGGAGAGATCAAAAGGTTAGGATAATAGATAGGAAATTCCTGGAATTTAGGGCCTTATCGGGCAAACTACTTTTATAGAAAACAAAACCCTTCACCTCTCATGCTAGCAGTCGGGTGCTCTACCAACCAAGCTACTCTCAGCCCACACACACTTCCCTCCTCCTTCCC
>NW_026067912.1:2742778-2769478 GCF_014885135.2 Alexandromys fortis | reverse complement strand
CTCCCTCCCTCCCTCCCTCCTTCCTTATCTTCCCTTTCCTTCCTCCCTTCACCCCCCTTCCTTTCTACATCTATTTCACGCCCGTGCGCACATGTGTGTTGTGCTTTCTTTCATGCCTCGATGTGTGTGTGAACATTAGGGAACAGCTTGCAGGAGTTGGTTTCTCCTTCTGTGATGTGGGTCCTGAGAATCCCATGGCCTTTCTTATTTTTTGTGTTTATAATCATATCAAAACTAGTTCAGAGACTTGTGGTTCTTAAAGGGTTTTTAAAATATCTAGGAAGATTAATTTTTAAACAGCTAGTCATTACTTTGAAAGACTAAATGAGTTAGGTAATGTCTCAGATTTACTTAAGGCTGTTGAAAGTGAGCATCCTATGGTCAGAAATAAGTCCTGTACTTGATTGAAGCACAATGTTAAAAATAGAAAGTACTGGCTTAAAAGCAAATAGATACAGTACAAAGTGAGTCACCTGCCCCTGCCAGGCTGGAGACCCCAGACAGGAAGTGAGGGGGCCGTCCCTAGCTCCACCTCCAGAGACAGCCTTAAAGAGAAGGAAAATGTCCTGAAAGCAGCTCACATCTGAAATGCTCTCCCAGACCTTCCTACAGAGAAGACTTAGGGATCAACTGCGAGGGCTTCTGAGATGCTCGCCCAGACCTTTACACAAAGAAGACTCCAGTAGATCAGGAGGAATCCTGTGTCTGGGGACTGGTCGAGGCCATACAGATGAGAGCTGTGTTGTCCAGAACTCAGCCACATGTGGCTGTCACACACTTGAAATACCACTCTTCCACATTATAATGTGTAGAATGTGCAGAACACACGCTCAAGTTTTACTTTGTGCAGAAGGGTATAAAATGCCTTTTAATCTCCCTTACATGCTGATAAGACTTGGTATATTTGGTTTTATAAAGTGCACTGTTGCCTGGTTTTACCTCCTTTGCTTTTTGAAATGAGACTCCTAGGAAAAAAAGACTCCTTTTGGAAAAGCTCTGGAGAGGAGCTCTGTAGGTCCTCTCCTCCTTCTGATGTGATGTCCAGGGATATGGGTGGGCCTGTTGAGCTTTTGAGAGTGGAGTGAAAATTCCTTGCAGGACTTCCCCTGCATCTTCTGAAATGTGAAGGTGAAGTATGAAGCCTAGGAAAGGGTGTCGAAAACCTGTACAGGATTTTTTCTTGAACTTGAGATTCTCAATGTTGAAATTGACCAGTGGCCTGTCTTTATCAGGCAGCAGGGGTGCTTGAGGGGGCTCCCAGAGATGGGGGCCATCTCTGAGGCACACATATTTGCCCCTAGGAGGAAGACCAGATTGGCTTGTCCAGTCCAAAGGGCACCAAAACACAACATCATGAGTTCAGCCAAGCAGGAATTGACCCACTTCCCCCACCAGCCTGCTGAGTCAAGGGGGAGGGAGAAGTCACTACCGTTCTCCTTGCTCTGCCAATCCTAGGTTATCTGTCTTAGCAAAGGAGGGGAGGCCTCAGAAGTGCGGCCCCTTTCCTTATCACCCCCTCCTTACCCCACTTTCTCATCTTCTTTCCCCATCTTTTACTCTTCTCCTCTTTTTCCTTTTTCTGTTTCGTTTGTTTGGTTATTTGAAGCAGACTGTAGTCTGATCCAGGCTGCCTTACAGTCTTAGTATTGGTAGCTTAACTAAGGTTGATAAGGGAATAAAATGATGTCCATGATATTAAAGAGTATTTTTCTTCTCACATTGGTTTTAAAGTAAATTCCCACTCCTGTTTCAGTAATAATAAGCTTTTGGGTTGGAGATGTAGCTCTGTGGTAGAACTCCATTCCCGGCACGGCACAAAAAGAACTAACAAATGTACACAAAAGCAGTGGTGGTGTGCTGTTAAAGAGAAACAAATCCTTTAAATGTGACTTGATTTCATAGAGGCTGCAACCTTCCTGGAGTTACTTCTAATTGTGGAACCCAGGATCTGTAGAGTTCAGTACAAGGTGATTTTGCTCTACTCAGCCTTACCCATCGGAGTAGGCATCTCACAGGGCAAACAGTTCATCCCTGGAGCTGCAGGGGGTTCCCACTGTGACTTCCTCACAGAAGCAGGGTAAATAGTCTCAAAGAGAAAATGCCTTCTGAGTCAGGATCTCTCAGAGAAGATAGGAGAAGTATCTCCAGGGCTCTGCCTGTGCTGGCCTGGCCATAGGGGAACTTCAGAGCTGGGGGCGAGGGGGAACGTGCATCCTGCTGCCCAGGGAGATGGAGGCTTCACAAAGCTGAGCACCCTGAAGACATATGGTGAAGTTGTCTCGGTCCTGCCACCAAAGCACTTCCTTCTGCATCCTCTCTCGGTTCCTGCTGCCCCTCCTTCCCTTCCCTGCTGTGTGCTCTACCTGCTGAAGTCCAGCTTCTCCGCTGCTGTTCTCCTTTCCTGCCCGCCCTCTTTGTATCTCCCCATCCTTCCTTGCTCTTGTTTTAATCTCTGATTTATCAGCTCTGTCTCTAACATGTTTGTATTTTAAGTTTTTGTTCTGTGTTCTTCCTATATGAGATGTTTTGTTGGCTGTTTCCCTTATTATCTCAGATGCATCATCCATCTTTTTGGAGGAAGGCTTGGTTCTAAAGGTTTATCTGAAGGTGTCTGTCAAAGTCCCTAATGCTTTACCTCTACCAGACTTCTAGCGTACACCCATAGTCCTAGAGCAGCTGGGGAAATGGAGGCCAGCCTGGGTGGCAGTGAGATTGTCTGACTCACCTTGAGCATATAACCTAAGCAAATATTAGGAAACATGTCCAATTTTAAGTTGCTCATTATATCGTAAAAGTGCAAGGTTATCACAAATGTGTGTATGCTTGTTCATGCAAGTACTGTATAATTATGTGATTCTGAGAAAAGGCTAACTGCTAATGTCTTGTTAAATACATTCAACATAATGTACCTCACAAATAACAATAACTGCAGTAGTGTAGATTAGTGCTAATAGTGTACGAGATGGAGAAGGTTGATTGCAAAATAATTTGTACACTGATCATTATATAAAATAGTGTTGTATAATCAGGGTCGGGAGAGGTGATGGTTCAGTGGTTAAGAACACCTGCTGCTCTTGCAGAGGACCCAGGTTCGATTCCCAGCACCCACATCTTGCTGTTTACTGTTGTCTTTTAGGTACAGATCCAGTGGTAGGGGTTCTGACTCCCTTTTCTGGCCCTCTCAGGCACACACATGTATGTTCACATGCAGACACATGCATTACACATAAATAATAAAGTATAATAAAAATATTTTTAAAACAGAACCTCCCAAATATTAGTATTTACTCATGTACAGAATAAATCTGCATGGGCAATGAATGAGTGACGCGAACAGCTGTCACACAGTGGGCTTCACATTGACCTTATGTGTGTGGCTGGGGAGCAGAAGAGACCCAAGATCCTCACCCTGTGTCTCTGCACTTCTCTTTGTCCCGATTGAGGTGAACTTCAGCCCTCTTTGAGGACAATCGGTGCAGACTTTTCAGCCTTCACTCTTAGGATTGAGTCACTGGGAGGCTTATGTGGTTCAGTTAGAGATTAGGAGCCTCAGAACAGATGGTGTCTTGGCACAGTCCGGTGATGGGCGGGCAGCCTTCATCTCCGGCTTTGTGTATAGTGCAGAATATTCAATATTGAATTACCTTTGAAAAAGAAGCAGCGTGAAAAGCAGTGGCTGAATTATTGTGACTTTGAAATAGACATTTAAAAATCCTTTTTCTTTCTCTGTGGTGGTGGCACATCCCTTTAATCTCAGCCCTCAAGAGGCAGAGGTAGGTTGATCTCTGAGTTCAAGGCCAGCCAGGTCTATACAGAAGAACCCTGTTTCAAATAACCAAAAGAAAAATAGTTTTCCTCTTTTGCTCAAGCCATCACAGATGTTACCAAGAACTATAGAAAGTTGGTTTCTTTTTTTTCCCCAAAAAATTAGCCTTAGGAAATAAGTACTCAAAACTCACAGGATGTTCAAGTATGTGATTACATCCAGATGAAATTAGAATCTGATTTAAAATACTGTTCAAGAGCTGGGCGATGGTGGCCCATACCCTCAATCCCAACATTCAGGAGGTTGAGGTGGGTGGATCTCTGAGTTCAAGGCTAGTCTGAAGGCCAGCCTGGTCTGCAGGTCGAGTTCCAGGACAGCCAAGGCTACACACAGAGAAACATGTTTGAAAAACAAAAACAACCACAAAAATATTTTTCAAAAACTACTCTTAATTTTTTTTTACGTTCTCTCTTTCTCTATGTGTGTGTGTGTGTGTGTGTGTGTGTGTGTGTGTGTGTGTGAGGCTGGGGAGGGAGAGAGAGGGGTCTGTGGGGCAGGGAGAGAGATTGGGGGGGTTGTCCATGGGCACATTGATGTCATAGGGCAGTTCTCTCTGGGTGTTCTCTCATTCTACCATGATGGTCCCTCCAACTTGGTCATCAAGCTAGACAGCAAGGCTGGCCTTACAGTGCCGTCATCATCAATTGTTTCTGTCTGTGGATCCGAATGCTCAGGGTTAATGCCATCTGTCTTCCGTTTCAGGTCAGCTAGTGGTGTGTACCCTATGCTCCTGTGTCATGAAAACGAAGCAGATCTGGCTCTTTTCGGCGCACATGCTCCCTCTGCTGGCACGCCTCTGCCTCGTCCCTCTGGAGACCATCGTCATCATCAACAAATTCGCTATGATTTTTACAGGATTGGAAGTCCTGTATTTTCTAGGATCTAATCTTTTAGTACCATATAACCTCGCTAAGTCTGCATACAGGGAGTTAGTTCAGGTAAGAGTGCTGGGCACCTGCAGGTTGGTATGTTTCAGTATGGAGAATAGTTCATTTTCATGTAAGCTCTGGCCATGGTGACACTTCCTCACAGCTTAGAAGAAGCCCCTCTTCTCAGCCCTGTTAGGAGCATCCAGTTTGTCCTAGAAGTTCTTCTGTGGAGAGGGCAGGAAAGGAGCAACTCTGGGTGCAGAGTGTTTGAGTTCACACCCCAAGGCTGCTCTTGGATACCTAAATGACCTTGGCATTGTAACACTATGTTCTCTTCGTAGGGTAGCTGTGAGATTCAGGTGAGCTCTGAGTGATATATATTGTCTTAGCTATTATACCAAAGATGACGAAAATAAGAAAAATCAAGTACTTGGCAGGCAGTCCTTGATTTTCCTTCTTTGTATACAGTTTCTTCCTTTTGTTTACCTGACCTTTTCAAACCGGGAAGCTAAGTGGGTTGGGATTGCAATGTGCTGGGTCTCATTTAGAAGTAGTGCTGGAACGAACTGTTTGTAGTTGTCTTTCTCCTCTTCCTTAGCTGTGCTCTGGGACTGGTGAGTCCCAGATTTGACATTAGAAGAGGAGGGCTTCTGTTTGATGTAAATGATGAGCAGTGTTGTAAATGAGCAGTGTTGGTGTGTTTTCTCTTCCACCTCTTGCTGTGTGCAGGACTGTCTCATACAGAAACCCTCAGATGGGCCCGGTATCTACCCCTCTGGAGAGCTGTTCTTCTGTGCTCTGCCAGCAGGTCTTTCTTTGAGTACTCGTCCCTACGCCCTGGACCTTAGCTTCATCCTGCTGTCTTTCCTTATGCACCGTGATTAACCTGGGTGGCCTCCCAGAAGTAGAACTTTCAAAGAGAGATTTGCACACAGTGTAGAACTGTCTCGTGTGGGAGGTTGTGTTTGTATTCAGGATGAGAAGGGCGAGTTCAACTCAAGACCTGCATTTTTATCTTTAGATTATTGTGGCATGGAACAAGTTTAACATATAATAGATGGCGGCCATTTTATAAACATTTATGTACATCAAATATTTAATGGCCATAAGACAGGGCCTCTTTCTCAATGTCATGGTCACCCCACTGGTTGCTGTGTGGTTCTCAAGTCATTAGGGTCAGAGGGGTGAACATAAATTACAGGTTATGACTTGAGAATTACATAAGTAAGAAATGGAAAATGTCCAGGTGTTCTGTTCTTGAATGGAAAAGAGGCAGCCTACTGTCTACTTTTGACCATGACAGCTAGTTAAAGAGTTTGCTTAAATCTTATCTTTCCTGTTTTTTGTTTGTTGGTTGGTTGGTTTGTATTGGTTTTTTTAAGATAGGTTTTGTGTGTGTGTGTGTGTGTGTGTGTGTGTGTGTGTGTGTGTGTGTGTGTGTGTATAGCCGTGGCTACACTGGAACTTGCTCGGTAGGTAAGACTGGCCTTGAACTCACAGAGATCCACCTGCCTCTGCCTCTCCAGTTTAAAGGATTAAAGGTATACACCACCATATATTTTCTAAATGGGAAAAATAGAAATCAATTTTGACTAGGTTGTAGAAAAAGCATTTGCTTTACTGATGAGAAATTCAAATTTAGAAAACTCACAGTGTGAGACTGGAGCAATAATTCTGTAGTTAACAGAGCTTACCGCCCACGCGGAAGACCTGGGTCCTGATCCAGCACCCTCATGGTGGCTCGGGGAATCTCCTAGGGGACATGCATGTACATTGTACACAAATACTTAATGCAAGCTCACACACATCCACATAAATTTTTGGAAAAAAAAATCTGAAAAAAAAAGCGCAAATGAGTGTATTTTAATATCATACCTCAAGCTCTTTCTATTTTATTGAGACATGGAGAGATTCCTTTGGCTGCTGGGTTAAGGATTTGTGGGCCACCTATCAGAGTGCTACTTACTTACCTGGGTCTGGTGCCTGATTTAGGAGCTCTAGAAGCTAGGTTATGTGTGTCATCTCAGATTTAATAATTGATAATTTATTCAATATTAATAATTCATGTTACTGAGGTTTATGAGAGATGTTTACAAACTGAGGAACTGTGGGTTCTGAGGTTAGTAGCTTTGGAAGGTATATCCTTTTCCTGGAGGTGATGCATTTGGCACACCAAATAAATTGAGAACGGTGCTTGATGACCGCGTGGGAGGAGCAGGAGGAATCCGTTTGTCTGTGGGAAAGGCATGCTGACATGTTCTCTTCGCTCCTCCGTGAGAGGACAGTGGAGATGAGGTACTCTCTTGCAAATGTAGCAGTCATGAGGAATCACTAAGCAATTTCTTTTTATAAATTTTTTATTTCTGGGTGGTGGTGGCACATGCCTTTATTAAACCTAGCACCCAGGAGGCAGAGGCAGGTGGGTCTCTATGAGTTTGAGGCCAGTTTGACCTACAGAACCGGTTCCAGGACAACCAAGGCTACACAAAGAAACCCTGTCTTGAAATGCCAATAATTTTATTTTATGAGTGTTTGCCTATGTTTATGTTGTGCACCACCTGTTTGTGCCGTGCCCTTGGAGAGCAGAAGAGGGTGTCATATCCTCAGAATTGGAGTTACCCAGTTGTGAACTCGTGTGGTTCCGTGGTTCCAGGAATTGAACCTGGCTCCTCTGGAAGAGCAGCCAGTGCTTTTAACCTTGGAGCCATCTCTCCAGCCCCACCCCAACCCCCATTTCCTTAATCAATATGGTTTTCATGCTTATTCTGATTGCCTTGATTAGACATGAATGACAAACAGGTGTCTTCAAAACCATTATGGAGGTCATTGTGCTGTGAATCCGACCTTCTCTCTGAACTACTGGGGCAGTGTACCATTGCCAGCCTGAGCACACGTCATGTGTGAATAGGAGTGGGAAATTCAGACATGCGAAACTGTGCTGCTCACTGTGTATCCATCTGCCTTTGACAAAGTTTAGTGGGAGCAATCCTGCAGAGAGAAGAGCTGGCTAATCTTGAAGTACTTGTGCTCTAAGGCAGCTTTGTCTCTCTCTTCAGGTAGTGGAGGTCTACGGCCTCCTGGCCTTGGGAATGTCCCTGTGGAACCAGCTGGTCGTCCCTGTGCTTTTTATGGTCTTCTGGCTTGTTTTATTCGCTCTTCAGATCTACTCCTACTTCAGCACCCGAGATCAGCCTGCATCCCGAGAGAGGCTTCTCTTCCTTTTCCTGACAAGGTAATTCACCCTCGGAAGAGAGAACTTGGATCTGGGACGTCAGGTGTTCGAGTCCCTCTTCGCAGTATCACAGGATTGTGTTTAATCATGATAGCTCTTCAGCTGTGGGGGCCCTGTCTGGCAGTGAAAGGCTATGTGGACTGGCGTGTGGTGATGTGTTTGGCTGCCGTGGGGACCAGGGTTCAGCGAGGGATTTGTGAACTTGTTACTAAAATGGTGGTCATGTTGAGCCTCTCAGACCTGCCACTGCTAAGCCCCTCCCTTCCCCTTTACCTTTCCAGCAACCTTGAGAGACTGGGACCTTTGTCACCATTTCCTATTTACAGTGGGGAGATTCCAGAAGTCTCCCTGGTGACAAGAGGCACAGCTGCCGCTCAAGCCCTATCTCTGGGCTGTTCTGTGCTTGGACCATATCCTCATATCCATGTTTTGCGTCTGTGCTGAGATAGTAAAATAATTGGTAAATGGATGTATCCTAGCACTTCTCTGTTCAGCCCCAAAGGATTCAAACACTTGGTTCTCAGGATGTAAGGTTGTTTGTGGGCGAATGGGGTGTGTGTGCACATGTGTGTCGGTGTGTAGGTGCAGAGGAGGGTGCTGGGTGTCTGGACCTATTAGTCCCTGCCTTATTACCTCGAGACTCACTGAACTTAGAGCCAGGCTAGTTGCTATCAAGACCTAGTAATCGTCCTCCTGCCCCCTCCCCTCAGTGCACAAAGCCACACAGTGTTTTAGGTAGGTGCTGGGATCCGAACTTGGGTCCTTGTGTGTGTGCAGCAAAAGCTCATTCACTGAACTGTCTCTCTGGCCCTACATTAGGGTTTCTCTTTTGTTTTAGGTCCTGTGTGTCATTTTGTGCCCTTAGCCACTGTAGTGTCTATTGTGAGCTTATGTTGGGTCCACATTTGTCATTTCCACTGAGACTGTATTGGAAATGCTCAGTTCTCTTTGTCCATACCTGGGTATGGTTGTAAAGTAGTTGTTTAAAATTAAATTATTTTGCCGGGCGGTGGTGACGCACGCCTTTAATCCCAGCACTCGGGAGGCAGAGGCAGGCGGATCTCTGTGAGTTCTAGGCCAGCCTGGTCTACAAGAGCTAGTGCCAGGACAGGGACAGGCTCCAAAGCCACAGAGAAACCCTGTCTTGAAAAACTAAAATAAATAAATAAATAAAATTATTTTATATAACCAAATAAAATTAAAATTTGAGGCAATGGCAGTGTGGTTAATACTGCTGAACTTGGGGGCCTCCTGGGTAGTGAGGAGGTCCTTGCTAATGACTGGCCACGTGGTGGAGTGCTGACAAGTACCCATGTGATCAGGAGGTACAATCTGAGCTTTTGAACGGCTAACAGTTGCCATAACAACATGCATGTAGCACAGGTTACTGTGGAATATTTACCATCATCTGAATTACATGGTTTTGGAGGCTTGAGCAAGGTTTAAACTTGTTGGAATTTCTGCATTTGATGGTGGTAGATAATAAAAAGTAAGGACCTGGGCTGGAGAGATAGCTCAGAGGTTAAGAGCACTGGCTGCCCTTCCAGAGGTCCTGAGTTCAATTCTCAGCACCCACATGGTGGCTCATGACCATCTACAATGGGATCTGATGCCGTCTTCCGGCACACAAGTGTACGTGCAGAACACTTGTACGGAAAATTAAATAAAGTTCAAAAAAAAAAATTAAGGACCTTGCTGAGATGTGTTACTGTGTGCTGGGTATTCGCTGCTGTTTAGAACAGCAGGTGGGTGAAGTGGCTTAAATTGCTTATGGTGGCCCGCGGTGGTGGTACACTCCTTTAATCTCAGACTCGTAGGCAAAGCAGGCGGATCTCTCTGAGTTTGAGGCCAGCCTGGTCTACAGAGCGAGACTCTGTCCCAATAAATAAAAGAGCAAAATGAAAACCTAGCTTCTCTATGGAATGATGGGTTGCGCCGCCTCAGATTGGGGCTGGGTGATGGCTGGCGACTCAGAGGCTTAAGATGCTCTTACTGCAGATTGAGAACTCAGCTGCCCACCCCTCACTTTCCAGCATCGCGGAGTGTTGCAGCACACCCTACTCTCTTCTGGGCTTGGTCTTCACGGTGTCCTTTGTCGCCTTGGGTGTTCTGACCCTCTGCAAGTTCTACCTGCAGGGATACCGCGCCTTCATGAACGATCCTGCCATGAATAGGTAAACTGGTCATGTACAGTCTGAGTACTGATGTGGTCTTTGTGGATGTCTTTGATGAGTTTTAGAGAAAATGGAGTTTTTAGGATTCTTTGTCTTGACTAGCTGGTTGCAAAATTGAAATTGAAGAACTGTGAAAAACAACTAAATTTCAATATGAAGAATGTATTTTAATTATATGTATATTCTGATGAATATTGGATATTTCATTGCATTTTCTAGATTTTGAGATATCAGAAAGCTTGCTTTTTCCCATTTGAATCACGTGTCCTGTTAAAATCATATTTCTATTTTGTGTGTGTGTATGTTTTGCCTGCATGCATGCATGTACCATGTAATGTCTGAAAGGCCAGAAGAGGGTATCTGATCCTCTAGGACTGGAATAACAGAGAGCTGTGAGCTTCCCTGTAGGTCCTGGGAACTGAGCCCAGGTCCTCTAGAAGAAAAGACAGTGTTCCTAACCATTGAGCCATCTTTTTAGCCCCATCTGTAAATGTCTTCACAGAGGAATAGCTAGGATCAAATCACCATTCCTAGTACAAGAACCTTTGATATCATAACCAGTTACTCAGATTCCTCTACTGATATTTTTAATACTTTGCTCAGTTAAGATCTGAATAAGACCTCTGTTGCACTTGGCTGATCCATTTTTTAAGCTCACTTAATATAATATTTAGATTCCTGTGTTTTCTTGTTGAAGACAGCAGGTCACTGCCCCCTGGTGCTTCTGTGGTGTTAGAGAGCGTGTCCCACTTCGCTCTTTTCTCTTTGCACAGGTTTTCATTTTTGTGCAGCCCATCTGCAAAGTCAGTTATTACCAGGAGGATTGTTGAGTTGTCAGGTTTGTTCAGTATACTCCAGTATTTGATTGATTGATTGATTAGCAAGTTTTCTCCTTTAATATTTTACCTTTGGATAATGTTAAAATTGGTGTGTTCCCCGTCCCACACATTCCAGTGTACTATGCAGTATCCTCACACTTTGAAATATTTTCTAACATAGTTTTAAATGATGCCTGTTATTTCTCATCTGAGGCTTTTTTGTTTTGTTTTGTTTTGTTTTCATGAACCAAGCCAATAGAATATTATAAAGTCATGAGACTTTTGGTGAATATATATTATTCATGTGAAAATTAATTACAAAAAGATTTGTCTTTGTTTATGCTGTTTAGTGCTTCTTATCCTTTTTTTCTTTTCTTTTCTTTTTTTTGTTTTTTGTTTTTCAAGACTGGGTTTCTCTGTAGCTTTGGAGCCTGTCCTGGCACTAGCTCTTGTAGACCAGACTATCCTCGAACTCACAGAGATCTGTCTGCCTCTGCTTCCTGAGTGCTGAGGTTAAAGGCGTGCGCCACTGCTGCCCACCTACTTCTTATCTTTTTAAAAGGGATATTTTCTTTTCTAAGAAGCAAGTATGTTTTTTAAATAAATACTTTTATGTTTAGCTTGCACACATGTGTGTGTGTTAGAGAGAGAGAGAGAGAGAGAGATCAGTGAGATCCGTGTATAGATGATGCTGTGAGTCTGCACGCTCCATTGGCTGTCTGGCTGCAGAAGGCTCTGTCTCAGTGGCAGTCTGCGTAGGAATTGTTCATTTGAGAAGCTTCTTTTTTCTTTCTTTTTTGTATGGTAAACTCACTGCATGCTTTTGAACATGTAAGGCTCTGTGTACATGAGTATGTCGTGTCACACTGATGCAATGGGACACGCAGTCACTTTGCCTACAGATAGGTTTTAGCCTGAAATGTCAGTGTAGCTGTAAAACTGTGGAGTCAGCAGTCAAAGCCTTTGGAGTGCCTTCTTGGAACTCCATGGCATTTGGAACGTGAACTGACTTGTGCACTGTCTGCCTGTCAGGGGGATGACAGAAGGAGTCACTCTGCTGATCCTGGCAGTGCAGACCGGCCTCATAGAACTTCAGGTGGTCCACCGTGCGTTCCTGCTCAGCATCATCCTCTTCATCGTCGTTGCCTCCATCCTGCAGTCCATGCTAGAGATTGCGGATCCCATTGTTTTGGCTCTGGGAGCTTCCAGAGACAAGTAAGGAGCACCTTCATTCTCTTTGATCCTGTTGCTGTATCTTTTCCCACATTCCGCCTGTAGGTTGAAGGAGAGTTTTAGAGAGGGGAGATGGCTGGAAATGTGCTGTTCCTGTGGCTGTTTACTTCCTGATAGGAAGTTTTTGACTCTGTGTCTTTGTATGTCATTCATGTGTGTGTATATGTACATGTCGAGGCCAGAGATGGATTCTGGGTGTTTTCCTAGATTCTTATACCCCTGATTTATACATGAGATTTGATGACTGAGTTAGTCTAGTCAGCCAGCTTGCCGTGGGGAATCTGGTTTCCATCTCCTGAGCACTGTGATTAGGCAGCTGCTTCCCTGGGGAACCAGAACTCTAGTTCTCAAACTTACACGGCCAGTGTTCTATCCCCAGCCTGTGTGTAAGAGTGCCCTGTAAGTGTATGAGATGAGGTACGATTTTATCCTATGTAATGATAGTTAAAGGAGACGAAGTATTAGGGGGAAATGCAAGTGAAGAAGAAAGGGTAAGGTTTATAAACATAGATACCTACAGAATTGCAACCTTCTTTGATGGTCTTTTAAGACATTGCAACATATGGAGGGATGGCCTAATGGAGGTTTTTGATGCCATATGGGACCAAATAAAATCAGTAGCTGGATCTGTGTACATCTAATATTAAGAACAATTTTAAATTACGTTTATTTTTATTTTTTAAAGTTATTGTTTATTCTTATGTGGAGTATATGCAGGTATGCATTCACTTATGTAGAGACCAGAGGTTGATGTCAAATCAGAGTCGCTTCTCGCATAGAGAGACAGAGAGTGAACGACAGAGGTCAATGTTGGGTCAGGCTCTCTTACTGATCCTGGAGCTCACTGATTGGCTAGACTGCCTGGCTGTCTAGTCCCCAGGGCTCTCTTACCTCCACTTCTGCTGCTGAGATTATAGACATGTGGCCCAGCACGCTAACAACTGAGCTGATGAAGCCGTGGCTGCAGCTATAGGACGCATTAAAGACCTAAAACCCAAACCATTCTTTCTTCAAAGCTACTATCTTGCATACTGGGAATATTGGCTTAGTGGCAGAGGGCTTGCTTAGAATGTTTGGAACTTTAATTCAATATCTGGCACCACAAAACAAACATACAAAACAAATGATACTATTATGGTTTGTAGTTCATGCAAAGGAATTCCATAAAAGACTGGTTAAAACTCATAGAGTCACTATTTTCTCCATCCATGTTCCATCCACGTTTTGATGCTTGGTTCTGGAACTACCTTTGAATTATTTCTTGGAGAGAGCAGTCTCTTAGGAAGTAGAATTGTGAGAGCAGATTTATAAAATAATGGAAATTAGCATTTTAATTACAGTTTGTCAGCTTCGCTCAAGTGCTCCATCATCTCCATGGGCAAACATTTTGTAAAATTCTTTTAAAAGGTACTGTGGCTGCAAAAGTCACTTTGCTGGTGCTCGCGTTCTCAGCTGTGTCTCAGTTAATCCTAGTGACGGTTGTCAATTACAGCTACTGGAGATTTGATCTTGGAGTTCAAGGTTTCTCCATAAAGCATGTCGCATATTTAAGGGTAGGCTCAGTTGAAAGAGTATTGCATGGGACTAAAAATTGGGGTGCTCTGACCTAGCTACAGTCACTATTTTGTTGTTTTTTGAGTGTCTTTTTAAGATTACATTAATTAATTTTGCATATTAGTGGAAATGCTAGAATACTATAGAAAGTTTGTAAAAGACAGAAAAACCCCAAATTGCACGCCAATAAGAACTAATTAGCAGGTGTGGTTCTTCATCCCTTCAAGATGTGGATCCACTCTCCCGCTTGTTTCTTCTCTATCAGAACCAAATGCAAAGGAAACTTAGGGGGAAGCCTTGCCTAAGGGTCTGGGCCTCCCACCCCCATATCCCCAGTGGTCTACGGTAGTAAGGGGACCCCAGTAGCTACAGTGAATGGGAAAAGCTGTGAGAAAACCATCACCCGCCGAAAGTGCCTGCAGAGCTAAGGAGCGGCCACCTTGCCTCACTGCTCTGGGGAGGAAGCGGATAGTGACCGCCTTGACACTAAGAGACTCTTGTGTCTGTCCAGGAGCTTGTGGAAACACTTCCGTGCTGTGAGCCTCTGCTTGTTCCTCCTCGTATTCCCAGCGTACATGGCCTACATGATTTGCCAGTTCTTCCACATGGACTTTTGGCTTCTCATCATCATTTCCAGCAGCATTCTGACCTCTCTCCAGGTGAGCCTCAGATTGACTCCGCACTGCCTGGTTGCTCACAGTCCTTCCCAGCAGAGGAGTCAGACTCCTGGCTGTCCCTTTGCACTCTTTACTTGAGCGTTTCCATTTACGTGAACACAGCTGGTTATGAAAATGCTAGATAGGCGCATCTGAATATCTCTGGGGTCTTTTTGGGAGGGGGCAGAAATTCCTTTATGATGAGAAGCATGATGTTTATATGTCATGAAGACACTACTTTCGTGCATGTTACCTAGACCGTGTGGTTTTCCATTTGTGGTAATGATACAAACATTTTGCTTTGCTTTTTTTTCATGGTGAAAATAAGATTATATTTAGAATTAGCCATCTGGACCAAGTTTAGGTGATCCCAATTTTGTTGGCAGTATCTGAATCATCATCATCATGAGCCAGCCAAACACAAGCCTGCTCTCAGTCCAGTCGGAACAGGCTGTTGACTTTGGCCATCGGTGTCATGAGTTTTTACACAGCCGGTTTGCTCTGGTGCCTGTTTTCCTTGTCATCTACAGGAATACAAGTGCACCCACCATGTTTGCCTTCCATCTTCTTCATGACTGACTAGGTGGTCAGGAGAACTTGACAGTGGCATAGTGTTCAAGCTAATTTCTCTTGGACGAGCTCTTTTTGTGGGCTTTGGGGTTGCCTTCTATCACTGTCTACTTTCTTGGCCTTCACGGACTTCCTTTTGGCTTTGGTAGGGGCTGGAGGCCTTCTTTGTTTTTAGTGCCATCTTGACAAAAGTATATATATATTAAAAAAAATTTAAACCTTTCAGTTTATCTTTGCAAAATGATACAATGCAGAGTTGTCTTATAATCCTTAAATTGATAAGAAATTATAACACTAAAATATCTTGGAGCTTGTTTAGGGTGGGCTTTTCAAAGTATATGTCTACTCAAAAATACTCTTATAATATATATCTATACAACTTATGTTTGTACACATATGATATATACTATAAACATTCATAGCTAACATATGTATCACACACATGTTCATACATGTGAACAGCATTGTCCAGACACGGCAAGCTTATTGTGACTTTGGAGGACTCTGCTGCCTTTTCAGTAAGCAGCTAAAGGAAACGTGGTCCTGGAAGTGATGCTCTCAGACCTGTTGTGGAGAGCAGAGGAGCAGAGGGCTGAGGAAGGTCAGCGGAGAGCTGATGGGTATGGGTGACCCTGAAGACACTGGTTACTTCTTGAATGCTGCTCCAACTGTGGTGTCTGCCATCTCAGTAGCTGGCCACCATCACCCACGTGCATCACCTTTGGCTCTTTAGAGCATATTTTTATATTTCAGTCTTCCCTGGGTATGCTTGAGATTTTAAATATGGTACCCTAAAAGAACCAAGAGTGTGTTATTTCTTTAGACTTACGGAGAAATGTTTTCTTATGATCAATTCTAATAATATACATACATTTTTCCAGGTTCTGGGAACACTTTTTATTTATGTCTTATTTATGGTTGAGGAATTCCGCAAAGAGCCTGTGGAAAACATGGACGACGTCATCTACTATGTGAACGGTACTTACCGCCTGCTAGAGTTCCTTGTGGCCCTTTGTGTGGTGGCCTACGGAGTCTCAGAGACCATCTTTGGAGAGTGGACCGTGATGGGCTCCATGATCATCTTCATCCATTCCTATTACAACGTGTGGCTTCGTGCCCAGCTGGGATGGAAGAGCTTCCTACTCCGCAGGGATGCTGTGAATAAGATTAAGTCTCTCCCCATCGCTACAAAAGAGCAGCTGGAGAAGCACAATGATATCTGTGCCATCTGTTACCAGGTGACCGGCTCAGGGGCAGTCTGTTTGGGTGGATCAGGTGGGGTGGCCCTTGGGGACTACAGCATGAACCGGTTTCAATGTAAATGTCCAGACACAATTAACTTCTGGATTTGGAAAAAATAATGGGGTTCATAGACTAGATTATTAAAGACCTGATAAAATATATCCATTTTACTTCTAAATTCAGTTTTAATATAGTCTTTCAAGTTCTAATTATTATTGTTTTCAATATTATTGCTCACCCATAAATAAAGGAAAAACAGGTTAAGTGTATTTTATATTTACTACTGAATACACACAGAGACACAGTGTTCACATATATGTATGGTTAAATATATCCTAGCAACCAGGAGTCAGCAACTTCTGAAAAGTGGTGTGCCAAAATTTTGACTTTTCCTTGTGTCTTCTGGGGGGTTGGGAGCAGTGTCTGGACTTAAAGCTCCTGAAGAGTGAATGCTGTTCTCTCAGAGAATTCCAGTCCTGTGGGGTTTGGAGCATTGTATTGGTAGAGACAGAATATAAGAGTACTGTTGAGGATGGATAGACAGACGGCCTCATGTCAAGATGATGGTTGCCCTCTAGTACAAATGAAAGATAATTTTAAGTCATCTTAGAAATTTATAAAGCCTAGAGTTTGGTCCTCCTGTGGGAGGACTGAGTAGCAGCATTTAGAATTAAGCTGGAGGTGTGGACAAAATTACCTGGCAACAGCTGCAACCAGGCTCAGTGTAACATCACTGGGCATGTAGGCAGGTGGCAGACAGCTATAGATGGTGTCGCTGTGTGTGAAGTAATGATTTTCCTCCAGGGCTCCTTGTAGTTCAGATGTTGTAGGGGTGTGTGTGTGTGTGTGTGTGTGTGTGTGTGTGTGTGTGAGTTTGTGTGTGTGTATAAAACTACCAATGGCAGGAATTTTTCTCATAGTAACATAAAGCTTCCACTTTTTAAAAGTATACTGAGAACATCTTTTTGTTTCCTTGCCAGCATTTGATGCACTGAGGAGTGTGGTCCTGAGTCTGGTCATGGTCCAATATTCTCTTTGTTTCTGAGGTGGACTCCGTGTCTTTTTTAGCCTCATTATCCTCAGAGCAAATCACAGAAAAAATAAGTTTGGCACAGTCGGCTTCGGCAGCCAGTGTCTAAATCTCCTGTGTTGGGGTCCAAGAGTCCTCTTTTTGTGTCCCCTGTTGTCACCACTTTTTTTGAGGTGCTGGAACTACCTGCCGCTCACACATGGAACACGAGAGTTAAGTTGCTTAGCTTCCCGGCTCCCTGCTTCAAAGTTGACTCCCGGGTGTTACCAACTCTTGGCAAGGAATTTTGGGGTGTTCACACTTCCTTGTTTATGGATATTAATCAGTACCTGAAAAAGAAATCCTCAGATTTTAAATTCCTGTCAGGCCCTCCGTCCCTAAAGAATATTAATATCAAAAGAGGGTGTCACCGTTCATTGGTTTCTATGATTATTAATCTTGAGTACCTGTAAATCATATGAGGGCCTTGTTCTAAGCATAGATTTATGGATCCTGGTTCAGATTTTCTAACTTAGTAGGTCTGGTATAGCCCAAGAATAGGATGGAATTCTTGAGAAGTGCTGGTTTACACAAAATGATTTTAAAATGTCTGTGCATTGGCCCTAACACAGTTGCCACTTCCTTGCCAACTCTCTGGTGTTCCATGGCTGAATTTTGTCTCCTTGCATATAGTCTCCTCATGGATTAGTCTCTAGCTGCATTGGCGCATAATTGTGGAAAAAGTCCTGTCTGTGTTAGATTTTTTCTGAGGCTATAATTATTTGTCTTATCGCAGTGGCTCACATCTTCGTACTGTGTAGTGTAACCTTTGTGATTCCCGTTTAGAAGACAGTTTCTTCTTCACTTTGGGTTGTGCTCCCTTTTGATGTGGTGTCCACAGTGGCTCTCACATACTGGACAAGGGCAGCAGCTTTATTAGTGATGTCAGTGGCACCAAGGCCTGGGCTGCAGGGTTTCTGTTTGCACTTCAAAGAGATGCTGGAGTCAGGGCGCTTGGGGTAGCATCCTAAAGGTTAAATGGTTGACTTTTCTGAGGTGCCTCTTTCAACCTCTCTTTTAGGACATGAAATCGGCTGTGATCACGCCTTGCAGCCATTTCTTCCATGCAGGATGTCTTAAGAAATGGCTGTATGTCCAGGATACTTGCCCTCTGTGTCACTGCCACCTCAAAAACTCCTCCCAGCTTCCAGGACTGGGGACGGAACCGGTTCCACAACCTCCTGCAGGGGCTGAGCAGAACATTGTACTTCAGGAAGGTCCCGAACCCCCTGACCATGAGCGTCCGCCAGGGACTGGAACACAGGAAGGTTCTGGGGACAGTAATGAACACAGCAGAAGCTCGGCTAGTCAGGAAGAGGCTGTTGACCCCAGAGAGGATCCTCCGAGTACAAAAGGTGGAGCGTGTCCTGTTGAGTCCGCCTAGAGGAGAAGCAGCAGGCTTGGAGCTCTGCACCGTGGAGAAGGGCCGCCCAAGGTGGAGCTCATGCTCAGATCTGAGGAGTGGATGCAGGAGAGGATGAGGCAGGGCCCTGACATTCCAAGCATCTGTTCCAGGGGTACTCGGTGGACACCACCTGCTTTCCAGCCCACTTTGTGTTGTAGGAGAAATTTTGCAATGTACACTAATCAAAATGTATTTATATGTTCTATGCTGATGTTTTGTGGAGGTTTGCCAAGAAAATTCAATCTCAGCAACTTCAGGAGTGGCCCCTGATTTGCCAGGGATAATGAAATCAGGTTTGAGTTTTTGGAAGGGGCCAAGAGGACAAAGATCTGGAGGTCAGCATGGGAAGATGCAGGCAAGGGTGGAACTGGCTTTTCCTTTCCCATGGGACAGGATCTCTCTGATTATAAAGTATGGGTAACAACCAGCCCTTTTCTCCGCTCCCCTTCCCCTCAGTTGATTGGAACCACCAGGTGATTTTGTCGTTTTCTACAGCACCACAAATGGAATCAAAGATGTAGAAGCATTGACTGCAATCTAAGATGGAGGCACGCACCCGTCACCATGTGCTTCAGAGAAGGGGTGGGCGGGCACTGGGCCGTTTGGGGGACATTCATGTCACCTGAGACCCTTGGACTTGATGCTGGAGTCTTCATATTTTGATGTATATGGACCTTTTGTTAATATATCGTATACTTTGTTGGCTGTGTGAGGTAAACTAAAACTCTAATGAACACTTTGGAGTCCACTTTTAAAAGGGAGGCCAAAGTGGGAGGAGCTTTAGGGCACTGATGAAGGCCCTGGTGTACTGTTCAATCCTGTGTAATGTTTCATTCTCGCAACTGAATCAAAAGCAGTGTTAAATTCTGGCAACGTTTGCACTTGGGGAATGAGTACCTAACTGTATGATCCCACCCTGCAAATGCCACTTTTGAAGCTGTGAATAGACTTTGCACCCTTTCTTTGACAAGGATGTGTCATATTTAAATTTTTACATTCATCATGGCTACAGGTAGAACTGGGGAGGGGGGATGTCATTTTTTTATGGGATTTTGATATGAAAAGAAAACTAGTCATTTATTTATACAATAAGCTTGGCTCAAAAAAAAAGTGTATTTCAGACTTGGTATTCCTACTGTGGGATGTGGTTTTCTTTTTCTTTTTTTAGTAGCAAATTTGGATGTAAACTGACAGACATAGCTGAATGTCTTAATAAATTTAAATTTGAAGATAATCGTGTTGTGTTCCTGTGCTGTGCTCTGCTATCCCGTCCATGGGTTTCTCCTCTGAACTCCCTCACCACAGTGCGCTGGCCTTGAGGAGGCACAGTTGGTTGGCTGACTTCAGACAGCTGTTCATGTGTATCCTTGGCGGCCTAGGCCTTGATGTATAGAGCTGTCTGCCCTTGGACGCAGAAAGATCCGAGTGCCGGGGTTAAAGCTGTGACCAGTGACATAGTTTTAATATCACATCTTTAATTATTCTTTGAATTCCATACATTCAAACAGTGTACCTTGTTCATACGCACCCCACCTCCCACCTCCCCAGCACTCCCAGCATGCCCCAGCTTCATGTTCTCTTTCTCTTGGTCCCTGTAACCCACTGAGTCTAATCAGTCCTGCCTGTTGTAATGGCGGCTGATTTTGCTGGCTTCATCTTGTGCAGGTGACCAGAACCATAGTGAGGTTCATGAGTACAGCGACCACATCACATCCAGCAGACTGCATTTCCCAAGACTCCTCCTCACCCTTGGGTGCATGCATGCTTCCTGCCTCCTCTTCAGTGATGGGACTCTTGAACCCTGGTGGTAGCATCCCAGCAATGCCTGGGAGCTTTTGCAAAAACAAGAAAACAACCTGACAGCCCCCACAAAAGACACCCTTTCCCGTCATGGCTCCAGAACTACCGAGTCAGCTGTGGAGTCAGGAAATGAACTCGAGATTTCCCAGGTCTTTCTAGGCAGACACATTTAGTTTCTCCCATCTTTAGAGAGCCTGTTAGAAAGCGAAGCAGATGGCTCCCCCTAGTGGCGGTGAAGTTAATGTTGAAGAAGTAGGTACTTTTTTTTTTTTTTTTTTTTTTTTTTTTNTTTTTTTTTTTTTTTTTTTTTTTTTTTTTTTTTTTTTTTTGACAACTTGCCGAAACCTGTTACACAGCAGTGGCTGTGACATCCGGAAGTTGTCTTCCAAGGCCTGGACAGAGATGCTCTCACTAGCCAGCACTCAAGTGGGACAACTAATTTTATTAGTACATGATTTTCAAAAGTTTGGTGTTTCCTTCTGCTCCTTCAGACCATTGGGACCTCGACTTAGCGCTCTCTGTTCTGATACACTGGGGTAGTATCTTAGAGAACTCAACGCTGCCAGCCCTCCCCACCTTGTAGGTTATGGGGACTGAGCTCAGGTTGTTAGGCATGGCTGCAAATGACGTCACCTATTGAACCCTCTTACCCTCCCTTGTTTTTAAAGTTACATTTGTGTGTGTGTGTGTGTGTGTGTGTGTGCGCGCGCGCGCGTGCGTGCATCCAGCCCAAATGTAGGGATTCAGAGGACAACCTGTGGGAGTCAGTTCTCTCTTCCCAGGTGGGACTCAGAAATTGAACTCAAGTTGGCAGACTTAGTGGCAAGTGTGTCTCCCCACAACAGCCATCCTGCCAGCCCCTAGTCAATTTTGGTAATACTTCCCATATCACAGCACACTTGACTCAGGATGAAGACCTACTAAAATTTAACCATCTAGTTAAGGGAGGAAAATGAGAAAATAAAATTTACCTTCAGTTATACTTAATCAGTGTCCCTGGTAATGCGGTGTTCTGTGTTAATTGTGATCAGTATGCTCACAAACTTATTTTTTTTCATCAAATTATGAAGCTGGACCTTAAATTCATAGCTCACTGTTATAAATTCTTATGCTAGTTCCCAGCATGTATTTTACTTTGTGCTGTTTTTCGTTTTCTAAAAATTGTTTTAAAGTCACGAAGTCAGGGCAGGAACTGCAGGGTCCGGCTTCCAGCCCCTGGACTGAGTGCGGAGCTCCTGAAGCCCCTGGTTTGAGCTTGGATTTCGTCTCCTCACCCCCACCACATGGTTTGGAGATTATATGTATATGTATGTGCTCTTCAGGAGTTTCAGCTTCATACAGTGTATTCTGATCATATGCACCCATTCCCCAACTCTTCCCAGATCCAAGCCTCCTCTATCTACCCAACTTTTTGCGCTCCCCCCCCCCCGCCAAAAGGAAATCCTTCAAGATCAATCTGTGCCACCCATATATTTCATATATGCTTGACTGTGTGGTCTTCCGCTGGAGCGGGGCATGTTTTTGAAGACATATTCTGTGTTGCATTATAAACATTTTCCTGCTTTTACATACTGCTTGTTTGGAAAGTAGCGTATTAATAGAATAAAACTCACACATTGCCTCCTCATTTAGGAATTCTCCGGATTCGTTTCATGTCTGATGTTAACAACTCACCCCTAACAATAAGCATGCCTCCCCCACCCAAGGGTGATCCTCTGTTTTAAGAAGTCTACCCTTCCTGGGCTTCCAGAATTGAAATACATGCCACACACTTTCGTGATGCACCAGTTAGGGCTGAGCTGTTTCTTCCCTGCTTTGTCCTTAGAGACGGAGCACGGCACATCAGAACCGGGTTTACATGTTTATGGGTAAGACTTGGTTAGAACGCAGCTATAAATACGTAATGCAAATTATGGAACTTCTTTTAGTCCCTCGGCCACTCAGCATCGTTTTATCTCTCTCCTACAGTGCGTTCTGCTTTTGCTGCACAATGTGTACAAGGTACCGTTTTAGAAAGTTGGCCTTTCGGTGGAAATAGTAAATCTTGGCGGGCACAGCGTATCACGGTCCTGTTTGTTTTCCTCCCGGGGTGCTGGGTGCAAAATGCAGCTCTTATGCTAAGAAAATGAGTTCATTCTGAATCGGAGTGAAACACTTCCTTCTGGTCATGACATGCACAAGATCGAGCCAGTCACCATTCCAGCACAGAGGGGGAAGAATTCCCAAACCCTGACCCGTAGTAGATTTGTTATAGGAAGCTGGGAGTTTCTGAGGGCTGGTGGGGAAGTCAGTTTGCTTTTAAAAGAGTGTGGCCCCAGTATGTCATGCTCCAGCAGAGGGACCTCACTATTAATTTTTTTAAAGACATGAAATTGGGGGAACGGTAGGGGGTGGAGGTGGATCTGGGCAAGAGGATATGAATAAGATCAAGTACATAGAAATTTGAAATTAGTGAAAATTTTAAAAATTCAGACTTTACGTGGAGCCAAACAGGAGTGAGGGTAGCCTTGGAATGTGGGTTCAGGCCACATGTCCACCATTGAAATGACAGGTTCCATCATGGAAGTGGCCACATGAACTCTGTATAGCCCCAGAACAAAGAAAAGGCACAGCCAAGCCATTTCCCAACTACAATGTTAGGAGCATCATTCGGGTGGGTGGTTTGCAGCAAAGCAGGGTGATCTCTGTGCAGGTTTAGGCATTGATGATATCCGTAACGTTGAGGGTGGTAGAAGATGGTGGTCTGCCTAGATTACCTTCTAGAGATTTCACCTGCTAGGAGGCTGTGAGGTCAGACACAAGCGGGCAATAAGCCCACTGAGCGGACCACGTAGCCGGAGAGAACTTTGCCTACGCATCTGCAACATTCTGGCTCTCCGCCATCATGGCATTTGAATCCGTCAGACTTGTACACCCAACAACACAGGTATGACCCCCCCTCTCCTCCCCCATCTCCCTCCAATCGGGTCACAGGTGTTCTGATCTAGTTCTGGTGGACCTTGGCTGGCCCATTGTGTTTCTATTGTTACTTAGTATAAGTAATGCCCACTTCTCTCTTCTATTTTTTATATTCTTAGGTAAGAAAAGAAAAAGTTGGGGAACCTATTAAGGTTCTTCGAGACCCTGTTACTTTGCAGATGAAAACGTGCCAAGCCAGAGTCGGCTCTGAGAGCTCTGAGTGGCGGTGGGCCCCGATGGTTCCCTTTGCTGGTCCCTAGTGCTCCCAGACTGTGGGAGACTACCTGGGCAAGTTGAGGCACCTGCGGAGAGGCAAGAGCCTGCCTTTCCCTGTGTCTCCTCTGCGTGGTCCTTGGAACTTGTTTTTCTGGACTTCGGCTTGCTAGGAAAAAAGTCACTGAGGCAGCATTTGGCTTTTGTCCGTTTGCATTTCAACTCTTCACCAGTGACTAATGAGCTTCGTGAATTTTTAATGTGCTGTGTCAAACATTAGCCAAGGGTCTAAGCTCTGCACCGTCAACTGAGGGAGCAAATGAACTTACACGTGGCACAAAACGCTGTTCTACAAGCAGAGTATATCATTGCATGTCAACTAGATGGGCTTGTTCCTGTCGGTGATTTTTGATGTCTTAACTGATTTCAGCTTCTAAACTCCGTGTAGGACTTGAGTTCAGCATCAGCTGGTGAATTCTGCTCTCCTTTGTTGGTTTCAATAGGGCATTTTAAGTTATTTTTTAATTGTGTGTTTCTTTTGAATTCTCTCTCTCTCTCTCTCTCTCTCTCTCTCTCTCTCTCTCTCTCTCTCTCTCTCTCTCGTGTGTGTGTACTAGAGGTATAGAGCTGGAGTTACAAACAGAAGTGAGCATCCTGAGTATTGGGGAGCAACTTCTGGCCCTCTACAAGAGCAGTATGTGTTCTTAACATTGAGCCATCTCACCAGCTCACATTTTAAGATATTAAACCAGCCAAACAGACATTTGAGGGTTTTGAATGTAGTTCAGTGATAGAATGCTTGTCTAGAATGGACAGGCCATGGACCTGATCCCAAACATTGAAAAAAAAAGTGCCAACCATTTAAAATATTGCAAGATTGTACATCACATAAACTTGATTTTGATCTTTGTATGAAAAAAAAAACGGCAGAAACTTGTGGTGGATATTATTCTTGGTTGTTAATTTAACTACACCTGGAATTAACCAAAACCCAAGCAGCTGGGTACACCTGTAGGAGATTTTCCTTCTATCTGGATCTTTCAAGACAGGGAAGACCCACCTTCAACATGGGCCATGCCTCCTCCTGGCAGCCTACAGAAAGGTCATGGAAGGAGTCTTTTACCCTTCGCTTGCCTTCACTCTCTCCGGCAAACTCATTCGTTCACCACATCAGAGCCTACTTCTTTGGGATTCCGGCAGCTACCAAAGACAGCTAAGACAGCCAGCCTTGTGGACTGAACAACGATTGGACTCTAAGGGACAACTAAGGGTACTTCCTGTGCATATTCAGTATGCTCCCTTAAAAGGTGGGCTTTGCCCACTTCCCCCCCTTCCTTCCTCTCCTTCTCTTTCTCTCCCTCTCCCTTCCTCTTCCTCTTTCCTTCTCTTCTTCTCTCTCTCCTTCCCCTTCTCTCTTTCCTTCTCTCCCTCCCCCTCCTCTCCCTCCCTCCCTTCCTCCCTCCCTCCCTTCCTCTCTTCCTCTCCCTCTCTCTTTCCTTCTCTCCCTCTCCCCCTCCTGTCCCTCCCTTTCTCTCCCACTTCCTCTCCCTCTTTTTTCTTTTTCTTTCTCCCCTTACTCTTGCCACCTCTCTCTTTCTCGTCTGTTACTCGTATTCCCAGGGACTCCTCTCTGCCCCCTTCTCTGCCCCCTTCTCTGCCCTGTTCTCTCTCCTCATCCAATAAATTTCCCATGTGAGCCCTGTTGTATGGTGTGACTCCTTTCTTGTTTTTAAATAAACAACAACAATACACACTCCTTCCAACAAAGCCTCACTTCCTAATAGTGCCACTCCTTATGGGGGCCATTTTCTTTCAAACCACCACACTGGGCCAGGTCAGCACCTCAGTCAGTCATAGATCTTACAGCAGTGGGGCTGGGAAATGGCTCAGTAGGCAATGTGCTTGTTGTGTAAGTCTGAGTTCTGAAGGTCCCCAGTACCCATGTTAAAATTTAGAATAGGTATGCTCCAAATGTTTGTGAGTGGCGAGTGTGTGTGTGTCCGTACATGCATGTGGATACCAAAGGTCAACCTTAGGTGCTTTTTGTCTTGGGATATCCATTGCTCTTAAATTATTTAAAGAACTTTATCAATTTGTTGTGTGTGTGTAGGCACATAGCATGAGAGGTGGTGGGAGTTTCTTTCTGAACTACTGTAATGAAAGAAAGATGGATATATACAGATTTCACACTTTTGTGGGTCTCGGGGACTAAACTCAGGCTTGGAGACAGGTGCCTTTACTCATGGGGTCCATCTCTTTAGCCCCATCGTGTTTGCTTGCTTTGGCAGTCTCTTGCTGGCATTGAACTTGCTGATGAGGCTATGGTGGCTGGCCAGCAAGTCCCAGATATATGATTGTTTCCACTGCCCCTCCCAGCCTGGGTTTCTAGGAGCACCTGACATTTCTACCTTGTTATTTAACTCAGAACCTCATGCTTGTATGGCAAGCTATTGAACTGTCTCTCCAGATCCAGGAGAGTCTTATTCATCAAAATATGGGTGGGATTTAAAAACATAGAAGCAATGTGGAGAAATGTGATGTTCAATTACAAACGTGTGAGATCTGCGTGTGTCCTTTTTGCCTTCACTCATGGTACTTCGGAAAATAAAACCACCGGCCAGTGGTCAGGTGTCGATTGAAAATACAGTCTTCCCTGGGTGTCTGAGAGATTGGTTCCAGGACATGCTTAAACACTAAAATCGTAACAAGTCTCTCATATGAATTGATCTGGAACCTGTGTACTCACAGTCTCCAGGAAGAGGGGCATAGCCCTCACTAGACTACTGATGCATACCCGATACTGTAGGTATCCTATGGGGAGGGTTGTTATGCTTTCTGGTTAGGGAGGAGTAGGGAGGAGGGGAAAGTCTGTGCATGTTCAGTATAGGCATCATTATTTTCCCCTGTTTTTGATTCTCAAATCCACAGATGTCAAGCCAAAGAATATGGAGGCTGTTAGGAATGGTCACATAGGGCCAAATGATTGATGTATCTTAGTTATTTTTCTTAAAGGAAGGAAGGATCTGTTTTGAGGTACCATCAAAAGATGGCGTCCATCATGGTGGAGAAGCAGGGTGGCAG
>NW_026067912.1:2733827-2736609 GCF_014885135.2 Alexandromys fortis | reverse complement strand
ACCAAGTTATTTCATGGTTCGAGACCAGTGTTTCTCAGTGGTTGGTGAGTGTTGGAAGGAAGCTGACAATCTCATGAGGCTTTCAGATCTGGGCCTGGTCCCATCATTCTCACTTGGTAGGTTTGGGATATAACCAGGTCTTATCCTCTGGAAATGTGAGAACGTTGGTTTATAGCAGTGCTCAGGCTTCCCAATGGGTCCCACCAGTTCTTTTTGCATCTCCAGGGCTTAAGCTTGGGTGAGTGAGGGTTGGTTTCCTACCAGTGGGTACTGAGTAGGTGCTCTCTCCATATCTCTATGGCTTTTTATGAAAGATGGTACTTAGAGAAGAGACACACATGAGGACATTTGTTTCTGAGGAACATTTCTGGCTAAGGATTTTGTGCATATTATGGTGGATAGGGTTCACTAACGGAGGAGCAAACCCTGACTGGCCTGTGAGCACAGTGAGGTCCAGCTCAGTGTACCAACCATTCAGGTCGCTTGAATTCCAAGAAAAATCTGAAACTATATTTGAAGACAAATTGCTGTCAGCCCCTGTGCTGGCTGATCTTATGTCAGCTTGACACACAAACTAGAGTTATCTGAAAGGAGGGAAAGTCAAGTGAGAAAATGCCGCCATAAAAACTCCAGCTTAATGGCTTCTTTCTTTCTTTCTTTCTTTCTTTCTTTCTTTCTTTCTGTCTGTCTGTCTGTCTGTCTGTCTGTCTGTCTGTCTGTCCTTTCTTTCTTTCTTTCTTTCTTTCTTTCTTTCTTTCTTTCTTCCTTCCTTCCTTCCTTCCTTCCTTCCTTCCTTTCTTTCTTTCTTTCTTTCTTTCTTTCTTTCTAAATAAAAGCATGTGCCACTACCACCTGGCTACCTTTTTAAAGATTTATTTATTATGTATAGTGTTCTGCCTGCTTGTATGCCTACAGAACAGAAGAGGGTACCAGATCTCACTACGGATGGTTGTGAGCCACTATGTGGTTGTTGAAAATAAAACTCAGGCCTTCTGGAAGAACAGTCAATACTCTCAACCTCTGAGCCATCTCTTCAGCTCCCATAAGGCATTTTCTTAATTAAGGATTGATGAAGGAGGGTCCAGCCCATTATGGGTGGTGCCACCCTAGGCTTGTGGTCCTGAGTTCTATAAGAAAGCAAGCAGAGCAATCCAGTAAGCAGTACCTCTCTGTGGTGCCTGCATCAGCTCCACCTCCAGATTCTTGCCCTGTTTGGGTTCCTGTCAGGACTCCCTTTGATGATGAACTGTATTATGGAAGTGGAAGACAAATAAAGCCTTTCTTCCCCAGTTTGGTTTTTGGTCATAGTGTTTCATCTAAGCAGCTGAAGGAAGCTCTAACTAAGACAGCTCCCTTACTCGTAATTATACTGAACTAAAGAACGCTGAACAGCTTTTATAGATGAAGGGTCATAGTCCTGTTTCATAAGAGAGCCAAGTATGGACTTGTGTAAGGCTGCACAGTGGCTAGAAAGTGGATCTCAGCCTTCCTGAGTTCAAAGCCAGTGTTCCATCTGCTATGGCTATCACTCCAGAAGCAAACCAGCCCATGAACATTGCCTCATGTTCAGAGCATCTGTTGGCCATAGTGCGTGCCTCGTGTTCACAAAGCCATGTCATGACACCAGACGTGCACGGCTGTAATTACGGCGTTTAGGAAGTAGAGGTAAGATCAGGAGGTCGAGGTCATTCTCAGGTACGTAGCAAGTTCAAGGCCAGCCTGGGCCACTTGAGACCTGTTTCAAAAAATATGAGAATTGTTAGTAAATCTATAGGTGTTATATGTGAACTTTAGTGAAAAGATCAAGTGGAATTTCTGGGATATCATAATATTCAGAATTATCAATTTGAGACCATGTTTTTGGTGAATTGTGTATCAAAGGAAAAGAAACAAGAAGTAAAGAAAAGCTTGGGTAGAGAATCAACTTTAATACACAGCAAGCCATAGCCTAGCAAATAGGAAGTTAGAAGCTGTAGGCAGGTTGCTGTATATCTGTGGGAGTCATAGTGCAGTGGAGACCAGGAGGTCACACTGTGTGAATATAGGAACAGGGAAGTATTTGAGTCCAGGAGTCCAGGCTGTGTTGAAGAATCTTAAAAATAGAAGACTGCTTCCTTCTCAGGATCAATCAATCAATCAATCAATCTAAGATGTTGTATCACGAAGCTACCAACAAACATGAATTTCTCTTTCCTCTTTCCTCTCCTATTGTTAAATAACATTTTTCTTAAGCTGCAAATCTTTCCTAAGTTACCCTGGAAGTCTTCCCTAACAACAGCAGCAAAGAAAACACAGTTGAAAGGTAATGGGTGCTTGCAGTTTTGGTTTGTTATGATGATCTATATTGTGCAGTTCAAATGGCAGTGAAGTTGCCGTTGGTGCTGGTGCAGGTGGGAGCCTGACATCTAAAAGCCCACATGTGCTAAAAAGTGTGTTGACAAAGGAAGGAGGTTGACCAGCTGGCCAAATTTCCAAACTTCTACTTGGTTATTTAAAATTCAGTGTGTATTTTACGAGCTTAACTTCTGGGACACTTTAGTTGTTGTTTTGGTTTAGTTTGGTTTGGTTTTTTGTAGTGTGAAGAAAACAAGGAAATATGAAGCTGGAAGAAATTATAACTAACATTTAATCGATGTACAGTTGGTTCTTTGGGTAGAAGAGAAAATGTTGAACAAAATAACAACAACAATAAAACCTTTTATATAAATAAAAAAGGATGGGAAGCAGTCTTAACTGGTGAGAATAAGGACTTGACTATTTTAATGGCACAGAGATGTCCTCT
>NW_026067912.1:2726662-2733727 GCF_014885135.2 Alexandromys fortis | reverse complement strand
TTTTTTTTTTTTTGAGACAGGGTTTGTGTTGCCCTTACTGTCCTAGAGCTCCCTCTGTTGACCAAACTGATCTTGAACTCACAGAGATCACTTGCCTCTGCCTCCCAAGTGCTGAGATTAAAGGTGTGTGTCACTACTGCTTGGCATAGACATGCCCTTCTTAAAATAAACCAAATATTCTATTTTGTCACAATTGTGCATATAAAGCCTGCTTTAAGGAGAGTGGTTGATTGGGTTCAGTAAACCCAAGTGCTACTCAGCATTCTACATGTGAAAGTACAGTTAGTAATATACTACTATGGGACATGGACTTTAAGGGTCCCCAGCTGCTCTGCATAGCATATGGGATGTGGATCTGTGGTTGTTTGAATGAGAAATGTCCCCCATAGGCTCATGTGTTTAAACACTTGGTGCCCAGTTGGTGGTGCTTTCTATGGAGGTTATGGAACTTTTAGGTTGGAAGCCTTGTTGGAGGAAGTAAGTTAATGGAGGTGGGCTTTGACAATTTATAGTTTAATCCCACCTTTAGTTAAACCCCTCTGTTTCCTGAGTGCATCAAGATGTGGTCAGCTAGTTACTTGTTCAGGACTCTCCTCTGCCATGCCTTCCTGGTCATTGTGGACTTCTCCTCTGGAACTATAAACCACTACAAACCCTTCCTTCTTTAAGTTGATTTTCCTCATGGTATTTATCATGGCAAAAGAAAAGTAACTACTTCAGGGTCACCAAGCACCTAGTTGTTTTCACGGTATCACCTTGTCTTTCTAGCTACTACTATTGTGTGTTTAAAGAGAGCTGAGTCCCCTGGTTTTCCCCTCCCCCTCTTCTGCAGGCTTTCCTTATTAACCCATCCTCTGGTCAACCAAGCTAATGGTCCGTGCTTTCCTAACCTTTGGCGGGCATGTCTAAATCATGCATTCTTTTTTTCTGATATTCCCTAAGAGCATGAGAGTTCAAACTAGTATCTTTGTGCGTTACTCATAAACTCCTGAAAACTACCCATGGAGGTAGCCATTGCCATTGCGGAAATGGAGGCACGGAAGAATGCAATGGCTTGTTGAAAATATGAAGTGGTCAGTGTTTGGACCTCAACAGTCTGAATTCAGAGACCTCTTAACATTATATTTTCGTGCCTGTTATTAGATGTATTTCTCAGACTTGTTTATTCTTAGATCTAGTAGAGACAGTAGGCAAAGGATAGCATGTCCTTGGAGCAGAGTGCCTCATGCACATCCATCAGTAAGTCACACTGGAGTGGCCTCTGTCAAATCCCATCTGGTTCCTTGGTATGGACACCTGTGTTAGCCCCATTGTAAAGTGCTGGAGAAGCATAGCGTCCAGTGGACCCCATCCCGCATTCACCTCATCCAGAGCCTGTAGTTGGTTCTTTGCTCTTTTGGCTCTTTGCTCTTTTGGGGTCCCACCATCCAGTTCCCAAGTAAATACCCAGAGTCTTATTATTATTTGTAAATGCCTAGCCTTAGCTTGGCTGTTGCTAGCTAGCTTTTCTTAACTTAAATCACCCCATCTACCTTTTGCCTCTGGACTTTATTTTTTTTCTATTTCTGTATACCTTTCTTTACTTCTTACTCCGTGGCTTGCTGTGTATCTGGGTGACTGGCTGTCCTCTTCCTTTTCTTGCTCCATAATCCCTTCTTCCAAGATTTCTCCTATTTATTCTCTCTGTCTGCCAGCTCCACCTATCCTTTCTCCTGCCTTGCTATTGTCCGTTCAGATCCTTATTAAAGCAATCAGGGATTTCAGACAGGCAAAGTAACACAGCTTTACAGAGTTAAACAAATGCAGCAGAAAAGAATGCAACACATCTTTGCGTCATTAAAACATACGTTCCACAGGGTAAACAAATGTAACACATCTTAAAATAATATTCCACAAATACTAATCAGATTTCTCATTCCCTTTCTCTATCACATCTCTTCAGCATATATTAGAAGTAGACAGAGGTTCGACATTAAGCTCCTCCCTGCCCTTACAGAGTGTTCATGGTCCCAACAATTCACAGATAAATGAGAACAGGAAAGAAGGGTCCTAATTACTCGTCAGGAACCTGGCTCTTCTCCCCACTGCTGCTCCTGAAGCCTACTGTTCTTGAGTTTTCATTTAGTGGCAATAGGTGTGTGTGGTTGCTGGTTATCACATCGGAACGAGAATGGTTGTCCTGGTTATTACTGAGCAGAAATGAATGTAGACCAGTGTAGTTGATGTTCTGGATTTTTTTGAGGAGTTAGGAATACTCGTGTCTAGCAAAATACCTTTTTGTCTATTTAAAATGTTGGCTATTTCTAAAACGTTGTAAAAGTCAAACAGATGTGTTGGTGGAACAAACTGTGACTTGCAAGCTTATCTGTGGATGCAAGGGCAGCTGATGCAAGGTAGCCTGGATGTGGATACGAGGTAGCCTGGCCTACCTAATACATGTGTCTCATGAAAGCACAGATGTTGGTGTGAACCAGAGGGTACATTTAATGTTCTGCTGCCTTGAAGTACGTATAACTTCATCTGCACCAATGAGAGATAATTGGTTGAAAGTTTGTCGTGGTAGAACTTATATACACTCTGTCCCATGCTGTCCTATTCTGTCTTAGCAGCCCATGGAAGGGCACATCAAGTGCCATTCAGTCTGGACCTTAGGGAAAGAAGAAAAAGTATACTTATACCCAGGAATAGCAGGTGGAACATCCCGAGGCCTGAGGCAGGGCTTAACAGTACCCTGAAGAGGATCTATATGTTTGTTCATTCAATATACTAGCCATTAAGTAATATGAACACTTAAATACCATTTCAGAAATAAAAACTTCATTTCATCATCCACTTTAGCCCTTTTTCAAAACACCCAGTAGTGACCGCATTGGACTTCACAGATAAGAACACATCCATGATGCAGAGACGCCTCCGAGACAGCACTAGGGCTTAGAGAAGACAAAACGAGGGAGCAGGCGGGAGGGGCACCTCAGCAGAGACTAGGCAGTGGAGGACAGCCATGAGGTCATGGGGGAACTACTGGGGTGCTGTGTGAGGTCCAGAGACCATCCAGTCGATTGGAAGCTAGAGACTGCTGAAGAGCCCTGGCAGTCTAAACGAGAGATGCAGGTGCCCTGGGGTTCAGGAACCCACAATACTTTTCTAGGGACCGGAGTACCATCATGTGTAATAGCGCCACCTACAGATCAGCTGCTTGGAATAGCCCTGTTTCTGAAGCCAGAGAAGCTGAGTTTCACAGTGCTTAAATAAATAAATAACCTCATATACCACAGCTGGGAGATTGAAATTTTAAAAATATCTTTGTGTGTGTATGTGTAAGTACATGTGTGTGCATGCACATATGTCTGTGTGTGCATGTGTGTGCACGCATCTGTGTATTTGAGTACAGGTCTGCCATGGCACACGTGTGGAGGTCGATGCTCACCTCCCACCTTGTTTGAGACAGGCTGTCCTGCGGCATACACTGGGATACCTGGCTTGCAAGCTTTCGGAGATTTTCTTGTCTCTATCTCCTATCTAATGGTAAATGCACTAGGGTTAGACTCCAAGCTTTACATGATTCTGGGGATCTGAACTCACGTCCTCATGTTGGCAGAGGCTGCTTGTTTGTTTCCCGGCTGCTTAGATCTGAAATAGCCACACAGAAACTATATTATTTGCAATACTGTTTTGCCAATAGCTTATGTCTTTTTAGCTAGCTTTTATATCTTAAATTAATCCATTTCTATTATTTTATATTTTACCACGAGGCTTGTAGCCTACGGGCAAGGTTCTGACTGAGGACTTGCATCTTTCTCCTCCAGTGGCTACATGGCGTCTCTCTGACTCCACCTACTCTCTCTATATATCTCTTTCAGCCTGGCTTTCCTCTGTTAAACCATTGGCCGAAAGCAGCTTCTTTATTAGCCAATAGCAATAAAGCATACTCACAGCATGCATCACCTCCCACACCCTCCTCATGCTTGCGCTGCAGTGATTTACCCACTAAGCCATTTCCTCAGACCCTAGATAGCAAGGTTAACTCTGACTATTTCATTCCAAAAGTTCCAGAACAACTTTTTATTTATTTATTTCTCTTAAACAATACTCCATGGAAGTAAGAACAAGAACAAAGAAATGGAAGGTCTCTGTGTGGAGGTGTGGGGTGTGGGATGTGGAAGTGTGGGGCTTGGGGTGCGGACATGTGGGGTGCGGAGGTGTGGGGTGCGGAGTGCAGTGGTGTAGGATGTAGAGGAATGTGCAGTCCCTTTCCTGGAAGTATGGGGTGGTGTGCAGGCCAATCCCTGGAGGGAAGAACAATTGAACCAATCATGTACTGGCCCCAAACCACCCTAAATGCTTGTCTGGCCTGGTGACCGGCCAGCCAGCGCACCTGCTCCTGGCTTTCTTTGGGGTTTTGATTTTAAATGCCTATTGATTCTTTGGACTTACTGAAGGGTATACCCAGTTAAGAGAATGTAACATAAGTCACTTATCAGTGTTTGGTGACCAAATTAATTCCCTTTTGGGTCGCCATCCTATATTGCCATATCCAATAAATCACATTCCTAACTAGCATTCCATTTTCTTTTAAGGCAGCAAGGATCATATTCCAGAGCTTATTTTTGGTTCACACCCAGCTCCCCTTAGTCAAATGGAAGGTGGTTGGTTGGGTTCATGACTAGGTCTCCACTTAGATATGTCTCCCGAACCTCATGATATTATCTGTGTGAGTTTTCATCCACGTGTGTGTGCCTTTGAGGGATTTTCAGGCAGCCAGGGAATTTAAACTAATAATGTATAATAGATTTCCTTGACTAGCAGGCTAATTCCCTAATGAAAAGAGCCACACTTTATCTCAAAGTACTCAGGGCCATGAAAAGAAATTGAAGATCTGGGGCTTTGAAAGTCTCAAGCCTCTAGTGTAGTTTTTGCCATCTTATTTTGGCTTTTTTTCCCTAAGAAATAAAGTGTTTTAGAATTTCCTAAAATCGCATTTTCTCTCGATAACTTTTATTATATAGTTCCAAACTTACAGACAAGTTGCTAACCCCTCACCCACCCTTCATCCACGATTGACATTTAGACGTACCTGCTTTCTTTCTTTAAAATAATTCTTTAAAAAAATTTTTTTATGTGTCTGAGTGTATTGTTTGTATGTCTGTGCCTCTGGTCTTTGCCTCTGTCTCCTCTGCTTCTCTGTCTGTCTGTCTGTCTGTCTGTCTGTCTGTCTCTGTCTCTGTCTCTGTGTGTGTGTGTGTGTGTGTGAGGGGGGGAGAGAGAGAGAGAGAGAGAGAGAGAGAGAGAGAGAGAGAGAGAGAGAGAGTGAGTCTAGGAGCCTGCTTGTTTGTTCCTTGTTTGCTCAGCCTCGAAATAACCACACAGACACTATATAATTTGCAATACTTAATATTGTTTGGCCAATAGCTTAAGTGTATTTCTGGCTAACTCATATCTTAAATTAACCCATCTCCATTAATCTGTGCATCGCCAAGAGGCTGTGACTTACTGGGTAAAATTCCAGCGTTTGTCTCTGCCAGGGCTACATGGCTTCTCCTGACTCCGCCTTCTTTCTCCCAGCATTCAGTTTAGTTATCCCCACCACCTATATTCTGCCCTGCACAGGCCTAAGACAGAATACCATTAACCAATGGTATTCACAGCATACAGAGGGGGTGGGGGAGAGACTGGTACCCACAGATAGCAGAAGAGGGTGCCAGAGCCCCTGGAACTGGAGTTGCAGATGCTTGTGAACCCCCATGTGGGTACTGGGGAATCAACCCTGGGTCCTCTGCAAGAGCAGCCAATGCTCTCAACCACAGAGCCATCTCTTCAGCCCTCATGTTTGCTTTCTGTCTCTCAGCACAACACAGAGAACCATTTGAAAATGAGTGCAGGCATAATGCCCCTTGGCCCCTAATATGTCAGTGGGCGTTGCCTAAGACCCCATGCACCCCTTAGGATCACCATTTATTTTTACAAAACTCTCGTAGTCTGTGATTTTTTTTTTTTGCTCAGAATACTTTGTCACGCTTTTCTGACATTCATAGTGTTTATATCTGAAGAGAAAAAAAAATCTCAGCAGCAGCAGACCACTTTCTAAATGAAACTCTATTTTCTTCAGTTTCAGGTAGGCAAGGTTGTATTTCAGGGCACTTTTCCAGCTCACACTGCTCTTCCTCTACTCAAAATGAAGGGAGATTAGTTAGGGTCAAGGTGAGGGCTCAAGGTGGATTTAGGTTGGGTAAAGTTAGAGTGGGCTGGAGCTGGAGCTCAGTGGCAGAGCAGTAACTTCATCTGCATGGCACCCCAGGTCCAATCCCCACTGCAGCAAACAGAGAGAATTAGATAGACTCTAATTAATGTATGAATACAACCTTTGTCAGACACATCGTACACAGATTATGTAATCTATACCTGAGTCAGCCCATGAATGGTAGACTCAGGCCGTAGATGATGTAAGAATCCATTAGTCTACACGAATCAAAAAAAGTTGGGAGCATAAATAAGGCTCCCTTTTATGTTAAAATTCTACCGAGGGAATACAGAGAAAAATGACAGAATTTTTCAACTATTGCTTCATTGAGGTTTTAAGCAAGAACATCCTTTTACTCTCACAATGTTACCTCACAAATCCTTTACTAACTAAAAAAGTATTCACTGTCGCTTTCTAAGGTAGAATCTTGGTGGGGACCACTTTAACCAAGCACTTGATAAAACAAGTGACAAGCTTTTGTCATATGCCCTTTTATGTGATGTCCCAAGGCCACCACTTCCTGTAGGTGGCATTAATGTTCAAATATATCTCATTACCAGACAGAGAAAAACTCAAACTGGGGAGCAGTGCACAAGCGAATATTTCTGTTTTCATGGCAAGCCTGATTAAATCGAAGGGCGCTGAAATAGCTGCATTACCAAAGATGATCACTAGATGTCGCCATGGTCCTGTAGGTTGTCCAGTTTTCCCATGCACGGCTTTTGTGGCAGCATCCTTTCAACATACATACATAAACACACACACACAGAAAGAGAGAGAGAGAGAGAGAGAGAGAGAGAGAGAGAGAGAGAGAGAGAGAGAGAGAG
>NW_026067912.1:2713653-2726578 GCF_014885135.2 Alexandromys fortis | reverse complement strand
AGAGAGAGAGAGAGAGAGAGAGAGAGAGAGAGAGAGAGAGAGAATATGCCTTGGAGAAACCTACAAATTAAATAAGGGTAAAGGTAATGGAGATTTAGATTAAACTTGTGTATACCATTTCACACTATGGATTAGGAAATCCCTGCTTTCTTATATGTTTCCCTTTTGTTTTCGCTAGGATTGTCTTTCAGTTGATGTTTCCTGACTTTTTTTTTCAGTGTTCCTATGAGAACTTTTTCTTAACTACTCTGGACCCACTACTGTTTATTCTGATTTTGTTTTTCTTCTCTCTCACTCGGCCGTCTTATTTGTCTCAAGATTGTATTTAAGCTATCTCTGTTTATGTAAATGGAAGAAAAGATGTTATCAATGTTACAATCACAAATGTAAACCAGTTCCCTTGCATAAACAGAAGCTACCCAGGGAAAATAAAATATAGTAAAAGCAATGTAGAGATTGTGGGTACGGTTTAGTGGATAAAGCTGTCGGCATGCAGGCATGAGAGCTAGAATTCCGATCCTTAGAGCTATATCTGCGTATCAGCGTGGCAAGCACACTGACTGCCAATGATCCCAGAACTCAGGAGGCAAAGACCAAAGCTACCCAGGGCAAGTTGGTTAACTAGAATAGCCAGAATCGATGATCTTCAGGTTTAAGAAAAGACCGCCTTTCAACTGATAAGGACGCCTACCTTCAACTCTGGTCTGTCACATTCACATGTACACACATGCATACATGCACCTTCACAAATAAGCAGCCATACGTATGTGGCCATGAAAACACACACGCACATGCACACACACAAACCACATACACAAACATACTGAAAAGAAAAAAAATGAAAAAATATATTTTCAAGTAGGGCCATTAAACCCAAGCTAGATACTACCTGCCAAAGGCCAGGGCCTGGCACCCTGCTGTGTGTCTCTTCTGTGCTTTGAGTTCTGGCGTATTAAAGAGTACTTGCAGACGACAGACTAACCCTGAGCCTTTCCTCAGACAGTAGGCAATACAGTAGAGACTGTAAAAAAAAACTTTCACTCAGGATCACTGAGTATTGTAGCCATAAAGTAGATCCCGGGGTTCCATTCACTGATTGCCATGCTTCTTACACAAATCTCAGTGCCTCATACATGGATCGCTGCACCGCTTCCCACACCGATCACAGGTGCATGTGTGCATGGGCGTACATATGCCAATCAGTGTTACATGAGCTGATCACCGTGTGCCATGCGCCGATCATAGAGTTTCACACGCGGATGACAGTGCTTTATACGCTGCCTAAGACCACACTAGTTCCTCGCTGAGTAACCAGTCTTCCCCAGTCCTACCTCTTTGCTTCCCTCCCTCCCTCCCTCCCTCCCTCCCTCCCTCCCTCCCTCCCTCCCTCCCTCCCTCCCTCCCTCCCTCCCTCTCTCCCTCTCCATCTCTCCCTCATTCCTCATATCGCTCCTTTCTCCCCTCCTGTCCACTCCTTCTCGCCTCTTGATTCTCCACCATTTCTGCTGGATACGAGAGGATGTGATTAGAAGCCATCCATTATTAATCGTGCTCCCCCGTCTATACGTAATCTATATTTCACTTTAGTTTGGTGTCCGTCTCAGTTTCGAGTTTCGCATCGGTTTGATTTCCCTTTCATGTTTATGGAGAACTGCTTCTGTCGTTCTCCTTCCTCTGCTTAAGGCGCCCACTCCCCCTTTACAGCAGAGAAGATATATAGCCCTCGCTGTCAGTGTCAAGCAATTATACGCCACCAAATGGCTCGTGATTTGGCATCTCCGCCTGATAAAGGCTTATGACAGATAGGACATGGCAGAGGTCAGGAATTCCTCTGAGTACAACCTAAGGGGATTCTTCAAATTGCTTGAGTTTCATCCGAATCCCCGAGGACACCATCAGAAAAAGCCGTCGCCTTCGATGCCTGTTGCAAAGCTTTTCTTCTTCGGCCTTCAGAGGGCTCCTGAGTGAAGATTCGGGAGGCTGAGCCGTCTAATTGCTCTTTGCTCAGCCCTTTCCTGCCTGGTGTAATCTGTTATAATTATTCATTTGCTGGCCACAATTAGCATAGGACATTTTATCGGAGCAGAGACAATTTCTTAGCTACCCCAGATTGCTAAATAATTTAAAGAGGGGGAAGACAATGAATTCCAACCAAATATGCTTTGTTTTTTTTTTTAACTGTGTCACCCATTAAGAAATATGATTATAAGGCAAGAAATCAGGACATTTGTAAGAACAATACGCTAGTGATTTCCCATGTTATAAAAGTGTTTCTTTTCATAGTTTTCTTTTCTCAGCCAGGTGGGTTGAATAAAGCTGAGAGGAGGGTTACCCTAGTCCACAAAACAGCATGCTGTCTCTAGCACAGTGGTTCTCAACCTATGGGTCATGACCCTTTGGGGCTCGCATATCAGCTATTTACATTCTGATTCATAACAGTAGCAAAATTACAGTTATGAAGAAGCAATGAAATAATCTTATGGTTGGGGGTCACCACCACATGAGGAACTGTAGTAAAGGATCGCAGCATTAGGAAGGTTGAGAACCACTTCCCTAGCGGGAGGCACAGCCTCTCCAGAAATGGGAGCTCCTTGGCAGAAATTTTCTTCAAGGAGGTTGGTGGGGAATCAGTAAGAACTCATTTTCCACATTCAGTTTCATACAACACGGGACCTGTTCTCCTTCATATTCCCAAACCAGGTTAGGAACCCCGAGTCCATGTTCTCTTCTGGTCTGTCACCATATCTACGTGTGCGTGAGCAGATAGGAGGGTTCATGAGAGGACCCTTAACCTGATTTGGGCTTGCATTTTCATTTCTACCGCCCATCACTAGGGGGGGGGCTGAAGCAGGAGGGTTCTGTGAGTTCAAAGCCATCCTGGGCTACATACTGAGCTACAGATCACCCTTGGGGCGTCCAGTGAGACCGTGTCTCATAACGACAACAAAACCAGGCCTGTGAGTTGTCTGCTCGTCAGCTAAGAGTGCTGGCTGCTCTTATAAAGAGCAGAATTCTCTTCCCGGCACTGGCACAGTGGCTCCCAACCACTGTCATTATCCTCCCAGGGCCAGGGGATCGGATGCCCGCTTCTGGCCTCTGTAGGCACTCGGACACATAGGTGTGTGCATATATACAGACGTGTAACTGAATAATAAAATAAGTCTTTAACCCCTGATCCCCCACACAAAAGAGTGTTTTCTAGTGGGAAACGTATGTAAGATTTTTCTGAAGAATTCTTCAGGCTTCCTTGAGCCCGGTTTATTCCTGAGGAGAAGCCAAGTTTAAGACGTCCTGATTCTTCTTATGTTACTGGTTCCTTCCCCTCCCCAACACATTGGCCCCAGTACTTCTTTATGGATTGACAATGTCTTAAGAGGTGACAACCTTCCTGGCAGCGGGCCCCCTTCCGAGGTCTCCTGAACATCAGTGTAAGCTCCTTTGTGCTTCCTTTTAGAACCCTGTCTCTGGGCTGCAGATCATACTTCATCCTGTTGTGCTCAAGTGGCTAGAAGCCAGCCTGTCTGCCTCAACTGTGGAGCCCAGTGGTCTCTGTGGTGCACCTGTATCTGCAAAGTCTGATGGAGAGTGCATAGGTTTGTCCTCATCTGAGAACCACTGCACTGATGGAGGCCCTAATGGCCCATCATCTCATTGTGGGCCCAGTTCTCAGCTGTATCAGCCAGTGGTGGTGAAAGGAACAGAAACCAGCCTGGGGCCAGTAAGATCAGAAGGGTATTATTATTATTATTATTATTATTATTATTATTATTATTATTGAGAAGGTAGTTGTTAGCCCTCCAAGAGGACATTTATGGCTTTAAACTCAACAGCCTAATTCTTTGTGCAGCGAGTCAACATTTCTTACCCTCAGGCAAGATACTACACTAGGCGTGAAGGGGTCCCTTAAATCCTACTGTCAGCCAGATTACCCCCTCTAGCCCTTCCTCTGTAGAAATAATAAGGTTGCCATAGAAATACCTGGTGTGAAGGGTCAGCTTTGCACAGTCTCCCCAACCCCATCCTGCTGCAGAGAGAGACGTGCCTTAGGGGTGGGGGAGCATCCATGTGGCGAGTCTTAGGTCACGGTGTTTTCAGGCAAAGGTACTACTTAAGCCAAGGCTGTCCTAGGAAGCTATAGTTTACATCTGCATATTAGCCAAAGGTCCGTGTGCTTAAAGGCTTAGTCCCCAACTGGTACAATTGGAAGAGGGCAGAAACCCTAAGAGGTGGGAGCTGGTCAGGGGTCTTCTGGTCATTGAAAATTTACCCTCAAGGGAAATGACATGCTTCTTTATTTTTCTTGTTCATTTTGGGTTATCACGTGATCCCCAAATGATGGGCTGTCACCCTACAGCCAAGCATTGGGAGCAACCATGGGCAGACACCACCAAAACAATGAGTCAGAATACCTTTTCTCTTTAGAAGGTGATGGTGACCTGGAACATTTGTTACAGTACCGGACAAATGTCTAGCACAAGAGGTAATTCTCCGTGTGGGGACCTGGGTTCTGTTCCTCAAGGCAGAGGGAATGGCCAAAAACCATGGGAACTTGCCTCACAAAATACATCAGTTTCTCACTACTGTGATGCATGTGACAGCTGTCACTTAGGATACAATGGGTTTATTTAGTCTTTCAGTCCCAGCCTATAGTTCAGCATGGGGAGCATGGTGGCAGGAACATGAGGTGGCAGGTCACCTTAGGTCCACTGTCATGGATCAGAGGGCAATGAATGCTGTGTTTAGCTTGCTTTCTCCCTGCTGGAGTGACATTAAATTTGTATTTTAATAAATTAAAGCTTGCCTGAAGATCAGATAGTAAAACAGTCCCACTGGTCAGCCTTATAGACCAGCCAGAGGTCACACACACCTTTAATCCTAGTAGCCACACTAGTTACCATAGAAGCTGGGCAGTGCATGCCTTTAATCCCAGCCCTAGAGAGGAATATAAGACAGAAGGAGACAGCTCACATACACAGTCTCATTCTGAGATTCCAGGAGGCAGGATCGCCATTTCAGACTGAGGTAGAGGTAAGAGCCAGTGGCTGGCTGTTTTGCTTTTCTGCCTTCAGGGTGAACCCCAACTTCTGTCTCTGGGATTTTATTAATCATGCTACACCCTGCCCCTCTTTTCACTCACTCCAGTCCATGGGTTGGGGCTGCCTGCATTCAAAGTAGGGTACAGAATGCTGGGAGCATGTGCACAGACCAATCCAGAAGCATGTCTCTTGGATGAGTTAACGGCCAGTCAAACTGACAGTAAAGATTAATATGAGGGGATGGCAACTCCAGTGACATGGACTCTGCTTACCCATCAGGGCTTCTTGACAAGTTCTGATGGTGGCAAAGTCATCTTTCCCCGAGGAGAATTTCGCTTCTGGTGTCATTCCTTTGCTGGTTGGTCCTTGCTCTACATGCCTGAGGGCATTACAAGAGGATCCTTTGGAGGTCCGAGGTCAGCTTGCAAATCTCAATGGAGTGTTTTTCTCCTCCAGGTGCTCCAAGTTGTAATTCACCGTTTACTCTCCCCAGGATGCTCTCACCCGAATCTTTACATATGATGACCTGAGCATCTTGAGAGCAAACTGGTTAGCCGGACTAGCAGAAACTAGAACTCTGGGTTCAGAAGGAAACTCTAACTCAGTGCACAATGGGGAAGCTATCCACATCTGGCCTCTATACTCACACATCTGAAAAAAATGAAAAGAAAAGTTCTCTAGTACTCTTTTATTGTAGGGTGCTTACTTTTGGGGTATCCATCCACTAAGCTATAAATGACAACAGAAACCTCTGACTTTTCAATTCCTTTGACAGTTGTCTCAATTGTGCACTTGGCTCTCGCTAGGTTCATTCAGTAAATATGTACTAAGAACACAACTGAGTAGTATGTTTCACCAGACATTTTATTGCAATCTACAATACACATGCAGGGACATAAATGTGTAATGGTTGAGTGGAGTCTCACTCTGTAGCCCAGATTTGCCTGGAACTTGCCACATAGGAGAGGCTGACCTTCAACTTGTGGGTGATTCTCTTTCCTTGGCATCCACATTGCTGGGGTGATAGTCACGAACCATCACGCCAGATCCTCTGTATGCTGTTTTTCTTCTTAAATCGTCCTGAGGTGAACATTTGCTAATGGGCCACCCAAGGAAAGACATCGGATAGCGATGGAATCCCAGACCCTGACCTTGCCTTTTAGGCTTTGGTTTCCGGACGTGATCTCTTCTGCAGCTGTAATTGCTGTCTTCCGTTGTGGAATATTTACCAGCTTGTTTTGCTCATATTACCACAGGTTTACTCATCTTCAAACCCCAGGGTTTAGTTTTTCCTGTCCTTAGAGCCAGACACAAATGAGATTATACAGTGTGTCTTTCTACACCTTAATATTTCACTTGAGATTCATTTTGATTGTAGGTTTTGTTTTTCTGCCAGCATGCTGCAATAAAAATACTGATAAATAATTTCTTCAAAAAGGAACAGACTAGTGAGCCAGGTCTGATGGTGTAAACCGCAGTCCCAGTGCTTGGGAGGTTGAAGCAAGAGGATCATGAGTTTAACCAGAGCATGGGCTACACAGTTAAAGCCCCTCAGACTCAACAGGGAACAAACAACGTAACAGTTGAGTAACTATAAAGCTGCTCAGAACCTGAAAACTAACAGTTTTAGTAGTTTGGAAACTGACGAAACTCATGGTAAAATTTAAAGAAATCTGAACTTCAAGTAAGAGCAATATGAGTCTGTGGCTCTGTTGTCTGGGGGCCTCCCTCCCCTTCCTGACCACTGGTTCTGGGGGTAGCAGTCAATGAGGTGAGCAAGGTCATGAACGCCAACTCTTGTTGCTGCTGTCCAGATGAGATCCTTGACTGGGAATGTCACTGGGTAAGTGGGAATCTTGGTGACAAATGCATAGGGACAGCTAACAAGCCACTAGCTTAAACTTAGAGTTCTGTTTAGTTGAAGCAACAGACTAGCTAAGGGATGCTTAGATGTGAGATCACAAATGGCCATGACCACTTCTCAACACTTCTCCAGTGTTGACTGGAGACTTGTGTTAGAGTGCAGCAGAGGTGAGGTTGACCCTAAGCGCCTCACACATCTCCAGCTAAAAGAAGAAACCCAAGAAATCCAGCAGGAATAAAAGTGGAGGCCAATTGTCCTGAGCTTTGAATATGGACCTCTCCTGGTAAAGGGGTAGAAACGGCAAACCAAATGGAAATCCTAAAGTTGCAAGATAAACCCGGAGATGCAGCAATGGTTTCAAAGTGACAGAAGAAAGAACTAGAGAAGAACTAATACAGTCACCCCATCTAAAGGATGAGAAGAAGAAAGATGAAAGAGAAACGGATCATCCTTAGCAATCCATGGGGTGAATGCAGAAGGACAAACAGACCTGTGGTGGAAGTCTTGGGTGGAGCTGGACAGGAGAAAGTGGGTGGGGAACTTTTGAGGATGTAATGACTCTGTTGTCCCCAAGCATCTCAAAATTCATGAAGATGTATTAATAGCTACCTACCCAGAGAGCTCCAAGGATCCAAACCCCATAGATAAACATAACAAAGATTATTTTATGGGGGGTAGAATCCTCAGTGGTTAAGGGCACTTGCTGCTCTGGCAGAGGACCTGGATTCTGGTCCCAGCACCCAATCAGGCATAACCACCTGTTAACTTTAGCTCCAGGAACTCTGATGACCTCTTCTGGCTTTTGTGGATACCACACTCAAGTGGTGCACACGCAACCACACACATACACATACACATACAATCAATCAATATCAGAATCAACCTGTTGAAAATACAGTAAGAAAAAAAACCCTCAAAAGCATCAAGAACAACCCAAAGGAACAACATCAGCAACAACAAAACAATTCTGAGGGAAAGAAACAACCCTGTCAACATAGAAAGTAGAAATCATTTAAAAATGGACACTAAGATGTCCCACAGATTAGCAAAGATGAAGAATAGCCAATGCTACTCACCTGACATGGGCACACAAGAGGAGAGTTCTCCACTCGAAGGAAAGTGACCCCAGATGATAACTCTAATCCAGGCTGAATGGTGAGAACCAGAGATGTAAACACAGAAGAAAATACAAAATAGATGTCTCTCACCTTGCCTTTAGTTTCTTTAAAAGACCTAAGACAATACTCTTACAGCACCGTATTACAGAGTTTATAATGAACGTGCCACACTAAATGCATTCAGCAGCAAAAAGAGAGGTTATGGGGGAATTGGTGGAGTAATGTTTGGTATTTTACCAGATTAAGTTAATATTATTCTGAAGCAGATTGTGATGAGTTGAAGAAGATACTGAAATTTCTAAAGCCGCCACTAGGGAAATCTAAACAAAATGCAGTAAAAAAAAGAAAAGAAACAAAGGGGTCAGGGAGGTGGCTCAGCAGATAAAGGTTCTTGCTCCCAAGCTTGTAGACCTAAGTTTAATTTTTGGAACACACACAAAAGTTGAAAGAGAAAACAAACTCCATAAAGTTGTCTCCCGTCCTCCACATTCAAACTGAAACAGGTGCCCCCATTTTAATATTAAATAAAACGTTTTCAAAGAAATAAAGTAATTAAAGTAACTAAAGATATTTTAGCCCCAAAGGATGCAGTAAATAAGGAACAGAAAAACGTTTGGGACAAATAAAAATCACATTGAAAATGTCAGGCAAAAATTCTAACATTATCAACAATTACATTGAACGTGATTGGACTAAACACTTGTTGGAAAGCAGAGATAAAAGATACTTTGAAAAATAATAATAGAGATAATGCATAAGGAAAATATAACAATTATATATCTCTATGTTCCCAAAGTGGAGCCTTAAAATACACAAAGAGAATCTGAAAACATTAAAAGAAACAGATGATTGCTGGGCGGTGGTGGCGCACGCCTTTAATTCCAGAGGCAGAGGCAGATGGATCTCTGTGAGTGTGAGGCCAGCCTAGTCTACAAGAGCTAGTTCCAGGACTGGATCCAAAACTACAGAAAAATATTTCTTGAAAAACAAGCAAAACAAATAAACAAAGAAATAAATGATCAGCAAGAATATGTTGAGATCTCGATGCACCACACTTACCTGATAGAACAACTCGGCAGAACATGAAATAGAACACCGAAGAGCTAAACAACAAAACTAATCAACATGACTTAACTAATGTTGTAAAACATTAAAAAAATAAAGAAGTTTCAAGTTTCCCATTCCCATGGGACATTGTCCAAGACAGATCATCCAAAACCCAGTTCTCCATACATTTAAGATTTCAGTCGGACAGAGTTGGCTCTCTCACCACAACAAAATTAAATTAGGAGTCCACAACAGTAAGGATTCTGGGAAAACCTCAAATATTTGGAAATTGAGTTCCACCCCCGAATAACTCATGAGGCAAAGAAGAATTCTCAGGGGAAATTCAAAACTATATTTTGAAATGAATGAGAACAATAAGAAGAAGAAGAACACATCAGAGTTCACAGGATACAACAAATAACCACAAACAAGGGTTTACTTTCTGTTTATCAGAGAAGAAAGCTCTGAAATCAATAGCTTTTCCCCCTTAGGATGTGATCATTGGGAGGCAAATAATAAAAATGTCAGAGCAGAGATCAATGGAATAACCTTTCCATCACACAGAGAAAAAGTCCATACAACCCAAGGCTGTTCCTTTGAAAACATCAGCAAACTGGCTAAATCCTTGCTTAGGCTGATGAAGAAATAAGACAAGAGACAAATGGTCAAAAATTAGGAGTGAGGATCAGTGAGCTGGTGCAGCTAGGCCAAGGCTCTTGCAGCTAAGCCTGACAGCGTGTCTCCCTGGTAGAAGGAAAGTACATTGTTCTTAGTTATTCTTACCACAGTGCCCTCCTCACCACAAATAAGTAAGTAAGTAAATAAATAAATGTAATTAAAACAAAACAAACTGGGTAGTGCTGGCACATGCCTTTAATCCCAGCACTTGGGAGGCAGAGGCAGGCAGAACTCCATGAGTTCAAGGCCAGCCTGATCTACAAGAGCTAGTTCCAGAACAGCTAGGACCGTGACACAGAGAAACCCTTTCTCAAAAAAAAAAAAAAAAAAAAAAAGACAAAACAAAACAACAACAAACTAAAACACAAATAAAAGAAAGCATCAACATCACTACCAACCCCATAGACCTAAAAATTATAAGTAACTTTTGTTGTTTTGAAACAGGGTCTCACTGTATAGACCAAGCTGGCCTCAAACTCACAGAGATCCACCTGCCTCTGCCCCCCAAGTGCTGTGATTAAAGGCGTGCACCACTGTGCCTGGCAATAACATTGTTTGTTAGGGAACGTATTTTAAGGGAACACACTTTCAGAAAGACACACATTACTAAAGCTGACTGATGGAAGAAAAAGAAACCAATGAAGAATAAGTGTCTAAGACGGAAAGACGTTGGGCTCCTGTGCTCACAGAAGAATTATTTACTATATCTGCTTCACATGAATGATCCTTAGGCACATGAAGCCACTGACGAAAAGGCAGGTATTGTATGCTTCCACTGATATTAGGTGCCTAGAGCAATCGACTGAGAGCCCTGGAAGGAGGATGGTGATTGCCGAGGCTATGGGGAGGGGGAGAAATGTGGAGGTGCTTTGTTTTAGGGACAGAAACTGTTGGTTGTGCTACATGAAAAAAAATCTGGAGATTGGTTGCAAGATGGAGTGAATGAACTAAATGCTCCCTAGTTTCACACTCAAAGTGGCTGTGATACCTTATTTTATGTTGTGCAATTTTATTACATTGTTTTAAGAAAAAGAAAGCCTGCTTAGAGTGCATACGAGTTTAACACCAATATACCCTACCCCTCAAAAGAAGAGACCCATGGGACAGCCAGGGACCGGATGCTGCTGCTGCTACAAGCCAAGGAGCATTCAAGGTTTGCCAGAGACTAGAGGAGGCAGGGAGATCTTCCTGAGAACCCACAAAGAACATGGCTCCATTGATGCCATGTTGAGTTTCTAACCTCCAGGATGGCGGGAGGATGTGTTTTGTTTTCTAAGCCTTTTCGGTGTGTTACACTGTTATAGCAGCCCCAGGACATTGTTTCAAACTCCATAACTAACCTAGCTAGTCAAGACGATAGATATTCAGAACTTCTATTGTCTCGTGGATTGAAAAGGGGACACAAGGGACCCTAAGCCAGAACCTGGGATCTCTTCTCTAATTCCCACTTCGCATCTGTTACTCTGATTTTTTTTTCCCCACCGAGTCCGGCTAGCTTTGTCTGTTATTTCTTCACACGTGGAGACCACGCTGTATTCTGAGCGGCACTTTACGGTCTGGAAATCATCAACATTGTCTGTGGTCAGGCTTACTTCACGCCCATGCTCTCTGCTTTCTTCATCCACGAACGTTACAGTGTCTGCGATCTCTATGGTTTCCATCTATCTCTTGCTGCCTGAAGCATACCAATGGGCTCCTGCAGTGAGAGTCGGCCTGCTGGGGTGGCCAACTCTTTGAGAGTACACACATGCACATGTTCACACACACACACATACACACACACAGACACACACAAACATACACACACAGTCTTTTTTTTTTTTTTTTACTTTTTAAGGTTCTGCTTGTTTCTTTTCAAGTCTATTAGAGTAAGTTTAACAGGGTTTCCCCACCCGCCCTGCAGACATTAGCAAATTTGCCACTTACTTCCTTAGATATGGCAACCAAGTAGGTCCAATGCTCGCAATGTCTCCGTCTGCCACTGTGTTCGCTCTGTTCACTCATTGGCTCTCGTCGCATGCTGTCCTGGTGTCGTCGCTGGTCTGGTCAGCTTGTTTGCTCCCTTTATCCTTGAATGGCTATTTTTAGGGAAGATTGAGGTCTAGCATAGTCACGCCCTCTCCCTAGGAAACTTCAGGATGACTCCTGGGCATGTGGAGTGGGTACCACCATAAGCCCTCTGTAGGGACTGAAACTCGCTGATCAGCTCAGTCTCTGAGGACCTGGGCTGTGAATCCTCCACAGGGCCAAGGAGAACCCAAAGTTCTTCACAGAGCTGGGGAAGAGAGGATATAATTAGGTCAACTTTGTTCTGATATTGAAAAGGTAGCTCTTTGAAATGCCAGCTCAGTGAGGAAAGCTTCCCCCTTGGATGCCTTAGAGCCCCAACTTTCCCTTTGCCACACAGCCCTCTGGCAGGGCTCAAGTGAACCCCCCCTATTCCAGTCATTTCCATGGCTACATGTCTTTACCCAAAATTTGGCCTGGGCATTCCTCAGAGATCTGTATGTGTGCACTGTCCGTCAGGACTGGAAACTGGAAGCCCAAGTGGGCCCATTTTCTTCTCCTTCATACTTGAGTGCATCTTGTTGGCACAGCATCACCAGGACGTAGTGGAACTGGGGTGCTTAGGTGCTTTCGAAGCACCGTACACGAGACGGTGAACTGGCACAAAGGAGATGAAGAGAAAATTCTGTTTGGGTTTTTTGCTGAATTCTGGTTAAGAACATAGTCCAAATCCTCCCTTCAGCAAGTAACATCTGCTTCCATGCTATAAGCTCGGTGGGTCCCGCAAGTCTTAACATGAAACATTGATGTTGCGTCTAAGGGGTGTAGGTTGGTGAAGAACACGTCCCTTGCCATAAGGTGCCTTCAAAATGGTCATACAATTCCATCACCATATTCTCTCTCTCCTTCTCCTCCTTCCTTCTCTCCCTCCCTTCCCCCTCCCTCCCTCTTTCTGTGTGTCTCTCTACTATACATACTTAAACACACACTCACACTACATACTGCATACCATGCACATAAACATGTACACAAGCATACTCAAACACACTCATATACAAACACATATTCACACATATATGTACACAGACATGTTCATGCCACATACCACATACAATACACATAAGCACACAGTCATACCAAATACCATACATCTCACACACACACACACATACACA
>NW_026067912.1:2684374-2713330 GCF_014885135.2 Alexandromys fortis | reverse complement strand
CACCTGGACTAGCCCATTTCTAATGATGTGTGTAAGCACCCCAAGGTGCGCTTACCGGGAAGATTCCAGCCTAAGTCCATCGTGGGTTGCAGCTTCATGCGTCTGCCTCAGGGCGCAGAGCTATCGCATCTACCCGGGAGAGCTGAGCATGGCGTCCCTGCCCCAGCAGAGCTGTTGGGTCTCTCCGGGAGCAGAGCAGAGTCTGACCTCACTTCCTCTTCCGCCCAGCATCCTGTCCTGTTTATTCCGCCCACCTATCTTTTAACCTATCAAGGCCAGCAGTTTCTTTATTGCTCAGCCAATGAAATCAACAGATTGATATATGACACTCCCACATCATGAGCTGGGTGCATGATTAGAACCAGTGCTCTCTTCTGGAGAGTAACCAGGGCTCTTAGGGCTCTTAGCCACTAAACCACCTCCCCAGCCCCATGCAGTTTTTAAAATATGTTAACATGTCTATTAGAAATAAATTGTTTCAAGCAAGTGCTTAGCTTAGGCAATAGAAGCTTTCAAAGAGGAATAAAGATTCAATGATTTCTCTGGTTTATTAGGGAGAGAGGCAATATTTTTTGATCTACAAATTTATTATTAGCTTTTTGATTGACATGTAGTATGTGTATATATTCATGAGGATGCCAACTTTTATATTTAAAGGAACAATGTTTCTCACACATACAGAGTTAACAAAAATAGAATATTTCTATCAAAATATTTAAAAGTGATTGTACTGTTAGAACCAAGAGGCCCTTAAAGCATAAAATATTGCTAATTAAGTTATAAAACCCTTTGGCTTAAATATATAAAATACTCCACACTTTGCTGATTCTTAAGTTTAAGGAACTTGTGAACAATTTAAAGAATCTGTTTTCTGTGAATGGAGCCCACACATGACACACTTTCGCTCTGTTTAACACAAGGTGGTTTGGACGGTCCAGTCCGTCACACAGGAAGATACTTCGTTACTCCTTGTATAACACATGTGTCATGCCGTCCGAGTTTAGAACGGTCCCTTCTTTCCCACCGTTTCTCTTCCATGGCTTCAGTTACTTGTGGTCAGCTGAAAATAATAAACGGAAAATTCTAGAACTAAACAATTCCTGGGTGTTATGTTGCACACTGTTGTGAGTGGTAAGAGCACCCTTCGTGCTGCCCTGTTCGCTCTTGAGCTGGACATGACTCATGCCTTTATCCAGACATCCGTGCTGTCTGTCTGTGGCATCCGCCCTTTGGTCTCATAGCAACCGCCCCAGTTAACCCAGCTGCCTGTCACAGCTTCACCATGCTGATGTTCGTTCGGCCCTTGTTTTACATAATCATGGCCCCAGAGTGCCAGAACAGTGATGCTGGCGGTTTAATTACAGTCTAGTGTTATTATCTATTCTTCTATCATTAGTTATTGCCAATATCTTATTGCTTCTAAAGAACGGATTTAACTTTATCGTAGGTACGCGTGTATAGGGAACAAACCTTGGAATCACAGAGTTGAGCGTCACCCATGGCGTCAGGCCTCCAAAGGGCTTCTTGAAACGCAACCTTCCCAGATCAGGTGTGCTGAAGGTAGGAGCACCAGGCCCACCGGACTTGAGTCTGAAAAAGCCACGGAAGGTTTTTTCTTCTCCCCATTTCACAGCCCGATGAAGTCAGCGGAGGTGACTGAAGGCACGCTCCCCAGGCCACTGCCACTCAGCAGCAAGGCCTTCTTTCCTTGGATGTCTAAAAAGCCAGCAGCACCCTGTCCCTGTTGTCCCTTTGGCCACTACACCACCTCTCTCAGTCTCCAGAAGTTTGAAATCCTTGACTGACTCAGAAGCAGCCACACCCAGTCCTCTTGAACGGTTCCCCCACATAGCGTTTGTGCACGGAGCCAGCAGTGGGTACCACAGAGGAGAGCCCCAAGTCTCTGTCTAGTGGCGGGGTAATAAGGATGGAGTCTGTGCCTCTGTTTTCTCATCTGTTAGAGGGCAATAACAACGGTACCCATGCCAGGTCCTTGCTGTGGGGAGTTAGAGGGGGCAGTACCGAGACTGTGGAGCAATGGTGCAAACAAGGTGCCCAGCAAATGCCTGCTGTTATGACTCGGTCTTTGGAAACAGTAGGCGCAGGCTGTGTTAACTCACCTAGGGAGAGGGCTAGTCTTGAGGAAGAGAGAGTTTTGAATGTAGTTCAGAAATAATTAAGTGCCTCGCTCGATTGAAATAGAAAGGCAATTAACACAGGGAAGTATTTTTCTCTGCGCTATCTAGGACATCTTTTTCTCATTTTCCTTTTGTAATGGGAAAATGTGAAACTCACTCTGGTGAGGTCAGTTGTTCCCCCCAACAAACAGGTTTCAAATAGGGAAAGTGGGTAGGACGCTAGAGATCTTATCCTCCCCAGCTGGGTAGCAGTGATGCCTAGGGCTCAGGCAAGCTCTTTAACCCCTCTGGCTTTCAGACTTCCTAAGCTGAAATTTGGGATGAACTATACCAGTCTCCAGTGGTGGTATCAGGTGGTGGGTAGTCGCTGAGCCAGTTCCAGAGCTGACCTTACAGTGGGCTTCCTATTTCCAGGGAGAGCTTGCCCATGTAAGATGGAGACTGAAAATGAATGCCGACCTTCTGACTAAGGCCACACAAGGGGAAGTGCACAGATTGAAGATTGTGAGGGTAACTTTATGGACTACATGTGGGAGTGGCTTTCACCAGGGTCTGCTGGGAAATTCTGACTAGCCGTGGTCCAGAAGGAATGTGCTTAGCAGTTGTCTGTAGAAGGGGCTGTCTGTACGTCTGTACTCACCCATTCACTCAGTGTGAACTGCCAACGAGATCCTCTAGGCTCGGAGAAGTTACAGACTTACTTCAAGGCCATCCCATTTCAAAACAGTAGGAAGGTCATCTTAGGATACCTGTGCAATTCCTTCTGAATTTTTACTTGGGGATGAGAGTTATTAGGGACTGAACATAGGACTTAGCTTATTCTATCTCTGAGCAGTATCCCAGCCCCCTTTTAGCTTTTTTTTTTTCCACATGGGTTTCACTAAACTGCCTAGACTACTTTTGAATGTACTCCATAGCCCAGGTCTCAATCCTCCTCCTCCTCCTCCTGTTCCTCTTTCTCCTCTTGTTCCTCTTCCTTCTTTAGCTCCTGGAGCAGGTAGGATTACAAGACTGACTGGGAGGGGGTGAAGATATATATATATATATATATATATATATATATGTATATATATATTTACACACACACACACATATATGTGTGTGTGTGCGTGTGTATGTGTGTGTATAAAATACATGTAAATCACACATACATGATATTTTTATTTTTTAAATTATTGTGTGTGCTTCTGAGGACAGGTGCCTAGAGTCCAGAGGTATTAGATTTCTCTGGAGCTGCAGTCATAGGCAGCCGTAAACTGCCCTGAGTGCGTGCTAGGAACCAGACTAGGGTCCTCTGTAAGAGCAGTATGTGTTCTTAACTGTTAAGCCATCTCTCCAGTCCCCTGAACAAAATATTTTCCAGTAGTGATAAAATATGGATAACTGGTTTTTAACATTTATAACTGTCTACTTCAGTGGTGTCTGAAATACGTTTTGAGAGTGGGATGTTCCTAGGTGGGTGGCTATTTTCTTGTTTGTTTGTGGGCTGGGGATCCAATTTAGGGCCTTGGGGTATGCTGGCCTACAGCCGTGTGGTTACATCCTCAGCCCTTGGTTGAGTAAAAATTTTAAAACAGTATTTTCATTTTGATCATAATCTTAAAATGTTAATCATAGCTAGATTCATCTGCTTATTGGTATTGATGGTGATCCATAATTCTCATAGTTTGTTTCTTATGCTGAAATGATTCCTTTAAACTTCTCCCATGCAACAGAAATTAAGAAAGATTTTGTGGTAGTTCAGAAAAACGAGAAAGGCAGTAGAAAAATGGGTCATTACAGAAGACATTATATAAATATACTACACCCCAAGAAACCTATTTAATTGACATCTGAACTATGTTGACATTTTAGTGGTGACAATTTCATTTTCAGAAAATAACATGATATCCAAAATATTTTGTTGTTTAATTTAAAGCTTTGATTGTGTGTGTTTCTTATTAATTTTATAATTTTATTTCCATGATTGTATTTATTTATTTAAATTATGAGACACGGTATCATTTGTCCACCCAGATGGCCTGGAACTTGCTATGTAGACCAAGCTTGCTTTGAAGTTATAGAGATCTGCCTGCTTCTGCTTCTGTCTCTGTTTCCTGAGTGCTGAGATTAAAGGTGTGCGCCACCACACCCAGCCTCCCCAGGTGTTCATTAGTTTTGCAAGAATTTATTCATAGTCTTAAGTTTTAACATGCCTAAACTAATATAAATTGAAATCTGTGTGCTCTATGTACACTTTTCCTTTAGAGGTGTTTGTGTGGCGGGCTGCGGATGTAATTCAGCTGGTAGAGCCCTTCCTTGCCTGGTATAAACAGAACTCTGATCCATGGTGATACACACCTGTAAAGCCAGAATTCTGGAGGTGCAGGCAATAGGACCAAAAGTCTAAGGTCATTGTCAGCTTTAGGATATAGCAAGTTTTAGGACAATCTGGGTTACATGAAACCCCGTCCCAAAAAAACAAAACCTATTAAAGAAAAATATGTCAAAATAAAGGAAGGACAAACTGCTAGACCTAGTGCTTACCAGGAAAACTTGTAGAACTTGTCTTTAAAAAATTTCCAAAATCAAGCCGAACAAAAACAAAACCCCAGAACAAAAATTGGGCATCTGAGATGGCTCAGTGGGTAAAGCCACCTAGCCTGACTACCTAGTTCAATGCCTGGGATACATATGGTGGAAGGAGAGAACCAACTCCTTCATGATGTCCTCTGACTGCAGTGTATGTGTGCACTCGTGCACACACACATGTGCACAAGCACACACATGTGCTATGGCACACGTATGTGCTCATGTGTGTGAAAGATGAAGCATGCTTCCTGTTCCTTAAGAGAACCTTAGAGTTTGGTTCTCAGCACCCACATGGGGTGGTTCACAACTGTTTGTAACTCCAGGGGATCCAGTACTATCTTTTGGCCTCCCAGAGTGTCCCTACACATAGAATATACACACAAACATATATGCATAAATAAAAAATAAATCTTTAAAACAGCTGCAGCAACAACAGCACCACCAAAATGCTGTGTATAGTGGCGTAGGCAGATTGAATTTCCAAAACTCCAGAGGCAGAGCTGAAATTCCTGGCCAGCCTCACTTGCCTGTCAAAAATTTAAAAATTATTTAAAAAGAACTAAAAATTGATTTGCAGAATTTTTATTTAAAAAATCTGCCTATGGCTAAGTTAAAATGTCCACCCAGCAGGGGGAGTTTTCTTCTGAAAGAGATTTGCATTTGAATTAGGAAGCTATAGCAGTTTGCAGTCAGCATTGGTTGATGTGAGATGCATCAACAAGCAGGCCCAGGTTCTCTGGGGCTTCAGCACTTGCTGACCTCCAACCCATTGCTTTACTGTTGGAGGACAGGTGCTTATCACAGCAGACGACAAACTGATGCATACGCCTTTGTTTATGGAAGGGGTGATTTGGGGGTCCTCTTAACTCTCTCTAAGTGTTGTGGATCAAGTAAATAATATGTCTGCTTCAAACTTCAAGGACAATAGTGTCCTTCTTGGACACTCAGGAGAGTGAAGCCAGTTATCTATTTAACTATTTGACAACAGAAACATCATACATTTATCTATACAGGAGGGCTCTATGAAGTCGGTTCCATCCTTTCTTTCTTCCCTTCACCCATCCTTTTTTATTTGAGATAGGGTCTCCTTATATAGCCTTGGCAGGCCTGAAACTTGCTACTTAGACCAGGCTGGCCTCAAATTCAGATAACCTTCTGCCTCTGCCTTTTCTGTACTGAGATTAAGGGCGTGTATCACCAAATTCAGCCATGGTAGGATATTTCCTATCCTCTGCTAAAGTTGCAGACAGCTTTCTTAATTTCTCAGGTAGCTGTGGCCAAACTGCAGCTCAGCAGCCACATGATCCAAGTGTAACTTCACCTTGCTTCTTCCCCTGTTGCCATGAGTCAAGGCAGTAATACCTCGCCGCCAATTTTCAACTATTATCTAAGTGAAAGGAGCCGCACTGTTGGCAATCAGCCACGCTACTCCAAAGATGAAGAAAAAAGCCTCACTGGCTCTGTCTAGGGCACTAGTCACACAGCCACTACTTCTCACAAAAGTTTCCTGGCAATTTCCTTAGGTGAGCAGTTCATGAAAACCTGAAAAGCGTCTTTAAATATAGCTGGTATAGAAGTTAGAAGCAGAGAGCCTTTTATGTGGTCCACATCTATCCTGTCTGTTTTCTAATAGCCCACCTTTAGACTAATTTGAGGCTGAAGAGGAGAAGCGCTTGCTTATCCTGGAAGCAGTCAATGCCGGGCCAGTATACGAAAATCCAAAGAGCACCATACAAAGCAGCATTGTGTTTGGAAACACAAGGACGTTCTGGATGAGCTGTACCCATAGGTACAGCTCCTGGAAATGCTGTCACTCTAATACCTCCGATGGCAGCTTGCTAGAGAGTGATGCTAGCCTGCGGATCATTTAATCTAATTGTTTTTAGTTCTCCTAGCTACTGTCATTTGCACAGGATGCTGTAACAGAACAACAGAGAGCAGGTACTTTAACCAACAGACATTTAGTACTCTCAGGCTGGAGGCTTAGGAGTCTCAGATCAATGCGAGATTGGTTAGGTTCTGCTGTGATTCTGGGGTTACAACAGTTGAACTTGCTCATTGGTCGTGGCTGGTGAATCTCAGACTTGGCCCTTCACCACTTTGAAACTCTTCCTGTTTGCTATGTTTGCTGTAGAGGTAATACCAGCATACGATGGGGAAGAAAGGTTGCAAAGTTTCAACATATGATTGGTGAATGGACCACAAACATTTAGTCCGTAATACAAGATGAGGAACTAGATTCTGGAAGGGTGAACTTTCTCAAAATGATGCTTCTTAAAGACTTGACTAGCCAAGTATTCTTACTTTTGTCAACTTGAAATTATAGAAGTGAATGTACTGGGGAAAGATATATTTCTTGCTTTTTTTTTAAAAAAAAAGATTTGTTATTTTTATTTATATATATGTATGTGTGTCTGTGTGAGCATCTGTCACCTGCATGTAGGTACTCACAGAGGTCATAAGAGGGTATCCGAATATCTGGAACTGGAGTTACAGGTGGTTGTGAGCAGCCCAATGTGGGTGCTGAGAACCCAACTCTGGTCCTCAGCAAGAGCAGCAAGCAATCTTAACAGCCAAGCCATCTTTCCAGGCCAGAGAAATGCTTCTTTATTCCCCTGTGGAATTGCTAAGAAAGTCTTTCCCAGTTAAACCATAAGGAACTCACTTCATAGTGTGTCTGCAAGTGAGGAAAATGCTCTTGGAAAGTCCTGTGGGGCTCTAGCAAGAATTTTAAGATTCCTTTGAATGATTTCTACAATTCATTTCTTTTTCTCTCTTCAAGGTTTTCCAAATGATGTTGTGAACCCCAGGAATAACTTGACTAAAATGATGACATTCAGATTTCTGATTATTCTTTTCATTTTCATTAGATGTAGAACTCCCCCCCCAAGTGGAAGAATTTTCTTAGTATCTCCCAGAAGAAAAGATGTTGCTTTCTTAAGTGCATTCATCAAGAAGGCCAGGCTACATTGCAATCAAAGAGTTCCCTGTGCTTTATAGTAACAGGATAATTTCCCCCTGGTTCTAAATTCCCCTATGAGTACAGGGAGCTCTACCATACATGGTCTTTACAAAGAGCAGCAGGTTAGTGTAAAATCCATTTGGGGATCCATCTGATCCCGTGGTTAGGGAAGAGAACTTGGCAAACTGCACACTGACTCTTACTTCTGCCCATGAGTGACATGTTATCCCTGATAATTCCTTATTGGCCAAGGCAAATCACAGGGATCCTGTATATGAATAGGACCCAGAATACCCCAACCTGGATATAACAGAAGAAACATCCTGCAAGAAGAAAAAGACCCAGAATTTCGGTGCATTTCCCTAATGACTATGATGGTGAGAAAGACAAAGAAGAGGAAGAGGAGGAGGTAGTGGGGTAGGGAGGAAGAGAAAGAGGAGGTGATGGTGTTTGGGGAAGTGGAGGATGAGAAAGTGGTGGTGGTGGTGGTGGTTGTGGAGGTGATGATGGAAGAAATAGAAGAGACCCCAATTTGTCAAAAACCAGTGTGCCACAGCATCAATATGAGCCAAATTCCCATGTAAGGACAATGAAACTTCATCAGTCATACAACTCAACCCCTGAACACATTACTTTGATGAAGATAAAGTTCCCCAAATCTCTTCCTTGCCATACAAGAGCATCTCCTGAAACAAGAAACAAGTGCAGATGGATTAAACTAGACCCAGCATGCAATGGGGTCTCTGGGAACGGATGGGGGGCCACGTTTCTGTTTTCCATGGATTTCCTGCTTCCTTTCTCTGAGGAGGAGAAGTTATGCAGGGCTAGGACATGAGCCCTATTCATTTACCTTTTCAGACCTGAGCAAGCCGGAAAGTTCATTTTCAGCAAAACCACAGAGTAGCGCCTTAACGAGTCATTCCAGAAAGAGACACTCAACTTGAAAAATGTTGTCTTTTTGGGAAGTGTCTGAAGGCCTGGACTCAGCTCCAACGACCCTAATTTGTTTCTCTTATTTGGGCGCAGTTATTTGCATACAGACATTTGCTTAGTTTAATTTCAAAGCTTTCAATGTGCTAGTTGAAATAATGGGCTTTTTCTTTTGATTGGGGAAACACTCAGACTAGTTCAGAATCTCCCCTAATTAAAAAAAAATAGAGGTTTGTACTTTCCAGGGTAAGAAACACATTTATAGTCTCCCTTTAAATCTTACTTGGCAAAAGTCTACAGAGGAGGTAAGGGCGAGAGGCCAAGCCTGTTGATTTACTGTTTAGTTATATCCTTCCCCCTTCCACCCTTTAAATGTTTTTTAACATATCAGGGTTAACATAAACCCTCAAACCACCACGAAGTAAACATGTTCCATCACGTAATTCATGTCCGAAATGAAAATGAAGATATAACCGCAAGGTAATTTCCCAGCATCCACATCACAGCTCACAACTATCTGTAACTCTAGTTCCAGGATATCTGACTCTGTTTTCTGGCCCTTGGCGGCAGGAGGCACGGACACGGTGTACATACATACATTCAGGGAAACACGTACACTCATAAGTTAAAAATAAATAGCAAAATACCTTTAACTAAAGAATAAGGAGGTTGAGGGATGATTGCCTTGGCCAGGGTCCCTTAGGTAGACAGTGGTGTAATACATTTGTGATCAACCCTTGTGCTGGTATGTTGGTCAAGGTGCTTGAAACCAGCAGTTCTCTTCCCGGCTCAGTTCTTTGGGGAAATGGGTTTCCGTGAACACGAGTGCCCATTCTGAGCCTTGTCTGGTCACACAGTGCTGATGGAGTCCGCAAGACACAGAAGCTAAACGTGTGTTGTTCTGGCATTATATAGACTGACCTGGGCTCGACTTTGCAAGGTGACCTTGCCTGGGCACTTTCCTCCCCCTTAGACGTTGGTTTCTTCACGTGCAAAGTAAGAAGAAACATCGGGTTTTGCTGCGTGACTTTGCTGGGAAGATTGAGAGAGACTGTGGTATACTTAGCATAGTACATTGTATCAGAGACTCCATCACACACACTCAATAAACTGCAGATTGGGTAGATGTTGGGAAAACAGTCCTCCACATTATTCAGTAGCTCCTTGATTGGAGGGGGAGCAGTGTGAGATGAACCTGAGGGGAAACCATGGAAAGATATCCAGGGGCTAAGTTAAAGGGAAAGATTCATTTAGGTACCTTTGGAAATTGAACCGTGGCGGGTGGATAGTGTAGAGATGCTCAAGGTGTTCCTTGGAAGACGAGGAATTTATTAATCGAGTAAAGAAATGGTCAATGTGAATCCCCAACCGGCGCTGGGAAATAGGCTGTCTCGAGCGTCAGTGTCGCGAAGGAGCTCAACGATCACGAGGTGGCGCTGTGACTCCACCTTAGAAGACGATTCTGGCTCGCAAGTAGCCTGCAAGCCCGGATTCGCTTAGAGGATCCTGGGCAGGGTCCTGTTGATAGGTTTGGCTGAGTCTTTGTGGCAGCCAAGCGAATCAACAGCGATAAAGGGAATGGACACACAAGCAAATCTCCCGGAAGCGGTCTCTTTTTGGACGCGGCATCAATAATCAGAAACTGTCCGCGAGGAACCATTAGGAGCGCGGAACTGTCCAGCAGGGATCTTTGCGCTCTCAGTTCGTGTAATTTGTGGGTGGAAATTACATCTGGTCTGCAGGGAGCTGAGCTGGGCGCTCATTCCCGGCCTGTGGCCATGCCCTGCACTCATTCAGCAGGTTCCTTCCTACCCGTAAGGCCAAGAGACCTTCAGTCTCACCACTTCCCTTGACACCTTAGTTTCCACCCAGCTTGGTGATTTCCCGCAGCGGTACTTAGATTTTTAGGATGTCTTTACTGTATTTAACACACACAAGTGCACACATGAAACACGTGTGAAATCGGGCTTCTACTCACGAGTATGATCGTGCTCGTACACACGGACTTGCACACCATACTCACATAAAATATATCTACACATGACACTCATACACACTCTTGATAGAGGTGCACCTGTACTCATTCCCTTGGCCCCCGCAGTCGAGCGGAAGTGCTCACACGGAGCCAGCAGTGCCCTGTCACAACTCAGCAGCGCACTGTATAGGACCACAAATACGCAGCCGTCCGTCGCTGATGGAAACCTGTCTGTACATTTGCACCACGGGCATCTTAAACAAAGGTAGCAACGAGGACAAGGAAGTGCACAAGAAAGTCATCAAAGAAACGAGCGCACAAACTTTTTGTCTCTTGGATATTTTGAGCTCATTTGCCAAACGCATTTTTCCTTTCTCAGCTTTCTTTTAGGGTTTGAAACAGGCCCATCTCGCTCTTAAATCTTACAGCCCCCCCTTCCCCTCTTCCACCTCAGTTTGTATTTTAAACGTTAAGCAATGTTCAATTATAAACTGCTGGGAAGTTCCTTTCTAACACCCGTGTACCCCGGAGTGTGGAGGGAGCCGGGTCTAGTCTCTCAGGCTGTTAGGGAAAATTCTTAAGGCAGGGTACCAGCTTTGAAGGCAGCGCAGACGAGGGTTCTTTTTCTGGAACTTCACCAACTCAGAATGACCTGTGGTTTTAGGCGTCTATATTCGGGCCAAGACAGAAGCATCTTTTCCCCCATGAAAGCTCAGGCAGGGGTCCAGAGGTCTGTCCTGTGATGGGCCTTGTGGACATCCGAAGTTGGATGTTGAGGCGAAGTCCTGTACTTAAGCTGTTTCTGTCAAACAAGCTTGTCAGAGTTTAGACCTCAGCTGGGGCAGGGTGAGACGATGTGGCCCAGGTAGGGCTGGGGTTGGTGTTCCCTGGGGAGCCCTGTCCGGGTAGGGCTGGGAGACTCGAAGCACACTTACACGTTATAGCGCAGGCGTGTTTTCAAATATTCATATTCGTTAGGATTTTTGCAAAACAATTTGTGCGGTTTGCCCTCAAGATGACATGTGGCCTCCTCTCTCTTTTTGTCCTGCTTATATGCAACTGGGACCTAACGCACTAGCGAGTTTGGGTGGTGGTGGGTAGATGGTCTATGCCTCTGCCTGGTGGAGGTTTGGCTCCAAGATTAACAGCACCAGCACCAGGCCAGGAGACAGTGACCTAGTAGCTTTATTAGCGGTGTGATGGGGGCGGGGATCGGGGGAGGTGGCACAAGTTTTTTTTTTTTTTTTTTATTTCCACTTCCCTCACAAACCCTCAGTTTCCTCACCTGTACAATGGGAGTGGCCTGTGGTGGAAATTGAATAATCTCATGCCCGGTAAAGCCAACAACAAATGGGATCTATTTATTGTCTGGGACGATCCCGGGGGAAACCCGAGAGAGGCCACAGATCGGTTGGGGAGCGGACAGTTTCTAGGAGCCCCGCCACTCCTGATCCTATCAGAGTCTATCCTCCCGCGAGCGGCTATCATTCTTTGCCTCAATGTTCTAGTTGGTACCATGAGGAGAAAGGCGATCCCAGGGACAGGGACTGGATGAGCAAGGGGGGACTTTTCCGGAGCGCTACGAGGTCGCAAGCCCGGATCAGAGTCCGGATTTCCGGTGGCGCTCTGGCCTATGGCTCTCACGCTCCCCATAGCGGTGGATAAATGCCACCCGGGGACAGGCCAGGCTTTAGTGGGTGCGTGTGTCTCAGTGTCCGGCCGCCTTCACCTGCATCCTCCTTTCCCTCGGCCTCACCTCACTTTCCCAGGGCTCAAGGTCTCTACCAACTCTGTCGGGTGTCCCCCCCACACACACACTCCTTTTGACGCTCTGACCTCTGCCCGTCCCTGTCACCCGTCTCCGAAGCCTAGTGATCCCGCGACTCCCCCAGGAGCATGCAGCAGGCAAGAGGGCCTTTGAGCCTCGCTGCTTTTTCGCCTGCTTCCCCACTTCCCGTTCCTCCCAGCTTTGAAGGAAGCGCCTGTCCTCCCACTGGAGGTCGAAGCTGCCTCTTGGCCAGGAAACTAAGAAAGGTGAGGGGTTACTTCCCCTGGACTGTTGGTCCTGGGGGCGGGAGTCTTTAGAAAGAGGACAGTAGAACCCCTTAGAGACAAGTCCCAAGCCTGGCCTCCTGGGGGCAGGCGAGCAAAAGCCATCCCCTCTTTTCCCCGGGACGTTCCTCCCTGGCCCCAAGTTTCAGTGAATTCAAGGAGGGGGTCTTTCTTTTTACTCAAGGGCGAGCAGGGGAGCTGATTTCTACCTGAGCCCCTCGAAGCTATTTTGTCATTTGATGCGCCCCAAGAGAGAGAATCTGAGTTTACAGACGTTTGGAACGGCCGGGATGTGAGAAGTCTTGCTTGATGCAGGGGGAGGTACTTCTTATGACCTGGCCTCAACTTCCTCTGGCACTCTCGAGAACCCCCAAAGCTGGGCAGCCCTGCCTGGCAGGGAAGACCCTCTGAGGGGCTGTCCATGACTCTGGCCGACCTGAAGAAGACTGGAGAAACTGCCAAAAGTTCATCGCGGAACCAGAAGAATCACACTCCTCTGTAGTGACTCCTTCTGAGAAACCGATTGTGCTCTCGCCTCGCTCAATCTTTCCCCTCTCACCGCTTCCCTCTCCTTTGGTTTTTCTCTCAGAGATGAGAGAGAGCAGCAAAGAATTACCACCATCTTTTCATATGAATTCCTAGGTACCAAAGCCAGGGGCTCGGACTGTGCAGTTGTGAGTGAGGCCTGGGAATCTCAATGCTCAACAAGTACGCCTCTCCTTCAACACACACACACACACACACACACACACACACACACACACACACACACACACACACACACGGTCTAGGACACACTCTGTGGTCCTGGGTGTCATCCTTAGTTTTCTGCCCACCCTCTCTGTTCCACTTTCTCTCTAGCCTGCTCCTTCTTAAGCATTTACGACCAGATGCAAAAGCCATGTTAAAAGTGCAAGACATCCAGATAAACACCTACACGTGTACTCTGTCTGGCTTAATGGAAATGAAGAATGCCCATCAGCCCAGGTGAGGTGCCTGATGTCGGTCCCCGCCCAAAGGGGAAGAGATTCTTGAGCCCCTCTCTTTGCATTCTTCTTCTTCTCTGGCTTGGTGGACATGGATGGATGTGAAAATTGCTTCTTTTGTAGTTAGTTCCCAGATCATCGGTATGCTAAAGATACCATTTTCTGTGCCAGTCTGGCTTTGGGGACAGTGGGTTTCATGTGCTTACTCACACCAGGGTCCTTTGTAGATGACCCCCAGAGGTCTGTGTTCTCTGTGACGCCTACTAATCACAAAGTGTGACTGCCTTTCTCCTTTCCAGGCAGTGAGCTTTTCCTGACTGTGTGCTCCTCATCACTGGGACGCATACCCTGTTACAAACAACTTTAAATGGTTTGGTTACTGGAAGAGAAACGTGGATCTGTTAAAGAAAGGCCGGAGTCTTAGGTTAGGGCTTCCTGGGACCCATTGTTGGTGGGTGGCTCCTGCTTTGTGATGCCCCTACATTGAAGTAACACCCACCCCCAACTTAGAAAAGGAAAGGCACTGGTTCTGTGGACTCTGTAAGCTAACAGGATCTTGGGCTTGCAACTTGGGAAAAAGTTTAATAGGCCGAGATTCAATTGTGCATCTAAATTCTACAGAGATGGAGAAGATACGAGTGTCTACAACCATGTAGCCCTTCCCATCTTTTTACACACACACACACACACACACACACACACACACACACACACACACTCAGCACCAGCTGTGTTCCAGAAACTCTGGCAGATGCTATGGGGATCCTTGATGGGTCAGATGATCTCTGCAGGGGTAGCTTGGAAGAGATACATTAATTATGGTCCCAGAAAGAACGGTCCCAGCACATGTATGGTCCAGACAAATCCTCTGAGAGCTAGATGGGAGATAAAGTTGGGTCTGAGGACAGTGGCCATGTGTGTACCTGTAGGCTTGGACTAAACTTACTCTTTCATCACGAAAGGGCTCCACTCTCCTCCTCCTCCGCCATAACCACAAAGCCCAACCCTTGCCTGTCTTAATGCTTTCATTCAACAGAGACGTGTACTTTTCCATCGCTGACCCCAATACATTTTCTAAATCAGATGGCCCAGGAAGGCCAGCAGAAAGGGAACCTGGATTTCGGGCAAAGAATTTCCCCAAGCAGCCCTTAGCAGATTAGGCTGCACCCAGAGATGTCCCCTGCAATCTTGAGGAAAAAAAAAAAAAAGATGGGGCAGGCACATTACCTGTAACCGTCTATCTAGTTCCTCCCCAGCCACAACACAAAGGCCAAAAGGCCCGAGGTGGAAGGCAAGTTACCTTTCTTTCCTCTTTCTCTTCTTTTTGTTTCCTTCCTTTCTTCCCCTTGTATTTCTTCTACAGACTCCACTTCCTCCTTCTCTTCCCCCACCCCCACCTCTCTCCTCTATTTCTTAGTCCCTCTTCTTGTGGTTGTGACTAAAATTGACTCAAGCTGCCTTCCCTTTTTAAAGAAAGAACCCCGTGTGCCCAGTAACCAACTAATCAGAGGAGGCAACATCCTTGCTGCTTTGATAAAGAAAAAGACTGAATATGAGGATATTCAGAGTCACGCTCTGGCACAACCCCAGCGTCCCATTCTTTCCACCATTCGCACATCTCGGAGGTGGGGGGGTGAGGTGCTGCTGCAGAGACCTGAGAGTAAGAACACAGCCCAGCACCAGAACCAGAGTCATTTCAGCGGCAGGCTGAAGACAGAGTCGGGATCCCCCACTCCCTAGAGATCTGCTAATGCCTCATTTGTTGGGGCTTTGGGCTCCTGTACCGCTCTTGCTACGGAGACAGTGTCCTTCCGCGGGCCCTCAAGCCTCAATCTCGCGCACACAAATTCCATCCCTCCATTGCTTCAAAGTGAAGAACTGGGCACCTGGGATGCGCATCCTGCCTTTTCTGCCTTGTCAGTCCTTTTTCCTTCACTTTTGCCCCCGGAGCAGGACAGCGGAGCAGCAAGGGACCAGGTGTCTGCCCAGGGAGACGCAGACCGCCGCCGTGGTGCACACCCTCTCAGCCCAGATCCCTGAGAAGGATATCTCCATCTCCTTCCCTCTGCCCACTTTCTCGCTCCTCAGGGTCCCGGCCCCGCTCCTTCCCAGCCTAGAAGCCGGTGCTCAGTGCTCCCTCGCTCGCCACTTTGCCGGGAACTTTGGCGACTCCCCTGCGCCATCAGGAGAAGGATGTTAATGAGGGAGTGTGGCCTGGCTCTGTGAACAAGCAGCTCGGGAGCTACGATTGGCTGCGGTAAGGCGGAAGGATGACGTTATGCAAAGAAGGGGCGTGGCCAGACTGCGAGGGCCCCGCCTCTTTCCCTTTGGGGTTAGTGTGCCTGTGTTTAGCTCTGGGGAGAGTCAAACTGGATTCCACAGGGAGAGCCTGCAAATCACTTCTATTTTAGCAAGGAGAAAACAGAATCTCCATCCAGCAGGGTCCACCCCTCTCTTTCTCCCTCTCCTCTCTCTTTCTATCTCTTTCCCTCCCCCCCTTCCTCTTTCCCTCTCTCTCCCCTTCCCCCCACCCTCTCCGGTGTATCTGTCTACAGCAACCAGCGTCCTCATCTACAAGCACGGAAAGGAAAGAAACATCTTTGGTTGAGAGAGGAGGAAAAAAAAGAGAGAGAGGAAAAAAAACTTGCCTGATTGTGGAAAATGACACTTCAAGTAGCCAAGCCGGCTTCGAGAGTCCTATCTATTGTTTCTTAAATTGTCATCAGGGTGTTTTTTTTTTCTTCCTGCTTCTTCAAGTGAAGGTACCTCTACAAAAGGAAACTCCAGCCCCTCCTGTACTCCAACGGCCTGTGAATACTACAAAAAAAAAAAAAAAAGCAAAAAAAAAAAGGAAAAAAAAAGCACCCAAACTCAAAATCAACCAACCAAACAACCCCCAACAGCCAAGCATACATCTCTATGTTTTTTTCTTAATTTTGATCTTTTTGTTGGATTTTCCCTTTCTTTTTTTTCTTCAACCCCCCCTTGTTATCGCTCAGTTTTGAGCGAAGGTTTACATTTTTAAAAATTTTGCTTTTCAGCCCGCCGCCTTGATGTAGCGCGAGTTTCATCGACTCAAAAAAAAAAATCTGTGGTTGGCGTTTTTCTTCCTTTTTTTTTTTTCAATATTTTCAAAGGGGAGGAGATTTTCCACAAGAAAAGGTTGTTTTCATGTTTGGGATCCAGGAAAGCATCCAACGGAGTGGAAGCAGTATGAAGGAAGAGCCGCTGGGCAGCGGCATGAACGCGGTGCGGACGTGGATGCAGGGCGCCGGGGTGCTGGACGCCAACACAGCGGCGCAGAGGTGGGTACCGCTCGGGGACCGCGGCGGAAAGGCCGCGGGCTAGCGGGAGAGCCTGGAGGCGGCAGCGCGGCTACCCGGGGCCCGGCCACGCGAGTGCGTCTGCCGCTGTGCTGCGCTCGCCGCTCGGGCTCCGCGGCGCTCCCCGGCTGCGCAGCACTTGGCGCCGGCGGCGGCCAGAGAACTGCTGGAGGGAGCCGAGCCCAAGCTTTGCCGGCACTTTCCGCAGCCTCATCTGTGACTGTTTTCATTTTGTTTTAACCTAGAAGAGGCGTCTCACCAGCACGGTGTTGGATAACTGCGCTTTTCTGACCGCTTGTTTTCTTTTCTGGGTGGTTATATTTTTTCCTTTTCCTTCCCTTCCCTTTGCTTCCTTTCCCCCTTTATTTCTCTTCGATTCTTTCCTTTCTCTTTTTTCCTTCTTTCCTTTTCTCCTTTCTTACTTAATTTTCTTCTCTTCCCTTCTTCCTTCCTTTCCCTTACGTCCCATATTTCTTTTCTTTCTCCCCATTTTCTTTTCATTTTTCTACCTTCTTTCATTTCTTTTCTTCTTGTTCTTCTTCTTCTTCCATCCTTGCGTTCCCAGTCTTCCCCCCCCCCCCCCTTCTATCTCAGCTTCGCTCTTTCTTTCCTCACCTCGCAGTCTCTCCTGCTCTGTCTTCCCATTTCTCTCCCTGGAGTCTTCCCTTACTTCTGCTATCTGGTTCTCCACTTGCCCTTTCTCTACTCCCTAGCCTTCAGTTTTTCTCACTCTGCCTGCAGAACAACTTTAATTCTCACGTTCCTTAAAAGCCTTCCTCGGCCCCTGTCACCTTGGCCGCCTCCTGACCCTCTCTCACTCTTCAGAGTCTACACAGAGTGGCTTGGAGGCCATGCCCTTGGAGGCCAACTTGAGGAACTTCCCTGAGCACAGCCAGAGTCCTGTCCTGGGGCTCTTGGTCCCAAGTGAGAAATGGTACCCTATCCTTTTCATTCCTGGCCACCCGCTGGGCTTATGGGAATGGAAAACTTGGTGGCCCCAAGCCCCATTAGATTTAAAGGGTGCAGAAGGAGAAGGAAGAGTAATTCCATCATTCTAGTTTTGGGGTGAGGGGGACTAGGGACAACTGTCCCTGTACTATTTCCATCCCCGCTGAGCATAGGGTTGGGAGTGGTTGGTAGTGAGAGTGAATTGGGTAACTAGGCTGGAAGCGAAAGTGTGTGTGTGTGTGTGTGTGTGTGTGTGTGTGTGTTGCCCGGTTTTGTCGGGCACTTTGGGCTGTCAGTGCGGTACCCCCGGGCACCCCAATCTCTAGTACCTGGCGGAGCTGCTCAGTCAGCAGCTCTGGCTCTTTGGGTTTCAAAATGTGTGAGGATGAATTTCTCAGAAGGGGAAAAACTTTGTCAAGATAGGTCTTTTATTTAAAAACAAAACCAAACTATATCAACAAACACACACAACAACAACAAAAAAATCCCGGTTCTCTTTCCCATAGCGATCAATCATTTCTCATCGCCGTGAGCCCCAATATGGGACCCTTCTCCCCTTCCTTGTGTTTGCGTAGAAAATTAGCATGCTGAGGCCGGTCACCGGCAGCTAGCCGAGGCTGGGGAGGTTTCCTGGAGGGTGGCCGCTGCAGCAAGTAGCCTAGCGTGCCTGCATTCGTTTCCACCTGCCCCCTCACTCGTGAGATTTGGAGGCGCAGTTGGAGCCCATTCCCACGCCTTATCCTTCGAAGTTGTAAACTGCGCACTTTCTGTCTAACCTCCTTTCACCTCACCCACGGCCACGTTTCCTCTGCACGCAGCGCGGTTCAAGTGGAGTAAAGATTGTAGCGTTTCATCTCGCGCCCAAAACCCAAACAAAACTTTCACACCTCTGGATTCTGAGGACCCGCTGTCTCTGAACCGGGAGCCCAGGAACATGACTGGCGTGCGTGCGGTTCTTCAGCCGCGCTTGGGCTCCTGATGGGTCATGGAAGGCGCCCTGGGGATGTTTTGGGAGCAGAGGAGGTGGGTGTTGGGGGGTTTTGCTTGCGTGTCCTGGGTGACAATGGGAGTATGGGACACGGTTTGACTTAGCGATCTAACTCTGCGTCTTTGGTCGCAGCGGGGTGGGTCTGGCCCGGGCTCACTTTGAGAAGCAGCCGCCTTCTAATCTGCGGAAATCCAACTTCTTCCACTTCGTCCTGGCCCTCTACGACAGACAGGGCCAGCCCGTGGAAATTGAGAGGACTGCCTTTGTGGGGTTCGTGGAGAAGGAAAAAGTAAGTGGGCGCAGCGCTGTCCCCAGTAGTTCTAGGCTCAGGGAGCAGGCCCGGGAGCCTTAAGAGCCGCCTCCGGGCATGCAAAGCTAACCTCACACTCCTGTGAGCGCCCCCACCCCCCGTCACTTCCCGTCCTGGACGAATTCAGGCTCCTGGGACACAAGGTCCTGCTCCAGAAAGTTAATATGGAGCCTCCAGAACTGGAGAGAGCCCAGGCAAAACGAACCCGACTTCAGTCTATCTATCCTTGGGAACCTGGGATGTGCTAGGTCTGAACTAAGAGACCTTGCCTTGCTTGCCTCAGATGGCCCAGGCTGCAGTCCCAAGGTTCGAGGTAGAGTCTCACCCATATTCAGTACACCTCACAGAATTTTCTGGAATGAGAGTAGGAAAGAGAGAGAGAGAACAATTTGAAATGAGGGTGGAGAAGGTATTAATTGTTGCCACAATTACTGTTGCTATCTGGGCTGGCTGACTTCACAGGCTAGTGTGTGTGTGTGTGTGGGGGGGTCCCATTTGGGAAAAGTTGCTTCGAAGTTTGCGCACTCGCTCACGGAGACTTCTTGTCCTCATCTCTTGTGTCTTTGGGCCCTGCTGCAAACCAGGAAGCCAACAGCGAAAAGACCAATAATGGGATTCACTACCGGCTCCAGCTCCTCTACAGCAATGGTGAGGCTCCTGTCGGGTCGGTGCCAGCACCCTGGGGCTCCGGGTCAGGGCAGGGGGCTCACGGAGCTCCAGGTGGACGAAAGCCCCCCAGCGAAGCTCAGTCGTCAGCCACCCTCCAGGTGAACAGGCCTCTCCGAAATTTCATCCTAGGAAGTTTCTCACCTGAGGAGGCGGAGGGCGGCTTGGTCAGCCTAGGGCTGACTGGAGGCCACTTACCCCTAACTTGACCACTCGGTTGGCTTCTTTCTACCCCCCCCCCTTCTTGAAGCCTGTTTTGCACAACCCAAAATCCCAGGTCGCAGGGCTCCTCGGTTCTGGGGAGCTTGGAATGGTGGTGGTCCTGATGGATTCAGGGGACTGCAGAGGGGCTCTAGAGTGGAGGGAGAGTGGCCAGGCTGGGGGATTCCCACCCCATATCTAGCTCCAGTGCTTCGAGGAGTCTGGCTTCCAGGGGGAGCAGGCATTTGAACTAGGCCTAAGATCCTGTCTAGATTGGGCAGGGGGCATCCTGGCTCTCCCTTTTCTGGACAGCAGGAGTTCCCCTTGGCCTTGGCCCCCTTTGTGCGCAGGTTTTGTTTGTTGCCCTTGTTATTTATATTGCGGGGGTTCTTTTTTTCCTTCGGGGCTTATCCCCTCTCTTAATTTTCCTTCTTCCTTCCTCCACCCCCAGGAATACGGACGGAACAGGATTTCTATGTGCGCCTCATCGACTCCATGACAAAGCAAGTAAGTTTTTCAGAATTCCACATTGTGGGGACGATTCTCAGCTCACAGAATTTGCTGCGGTTCAAAAGCTGATTGTGCCACCACTGAGAGATGACTGGGATCCAGACTCTCAAAGCCAGGGGGGCTCTGGCAAAGTGGTGGCAGCGCAGGTTTCCGGGACCATTGCCGTTGTAGCACCTCCGTCTGGGGAATCGCTAGAGGCTCATTTCCCTCCCTGAGAAAGCCAGGCCTGGTGATTAAGACCTGGGATGCTGAGTGAAGGAGTAAGGACGGGACTTCCTCTGGAAGCCCTAGGGGGTGCAGAAGGAGCCCTAGAGAAACCCCATCCCCCGGGGTTCAGAACTTCTGAAACACAAACTAGCCAGGCTTTATCCAAGGCCCAGGCCTGAGGAACTTAGAGGGGGTGTTTAGGAGGGCAATGCTGGCTTCTGCGGGAGTGTGGAGCAGGGTGAAGTTTGCAAATGACTTCTCTATAGATTTTTATTTTATTTTTTAAAGGCGGTGGTATTGGAAAGTAGTGTTGGAAGTGGGAACCTACAATTGTTTGAGGGTATCTTGCAAAAACCCTCCTGCTTTGGCCTCCAAGTTTGGCTGGGAGCCAGGCAACAAAAGCTAGCTAGCTTTCCATCTTAAAGGCACAGGGACGACATTTTCTTAAGCCTGCCAACACTTGGTGTCAAGCAGTATACATTAAGGTTGAGTTATGTTTTAAAAGATACAGTTATGAGCCAAGGTAGAAGCTAGGCTTGACATTTTAATGAGGCACAGTTTTTTTTTACTTCCCTCTTCTTAATTTTAAGAAAAAGTATAGTTTCAGAATGAAGTAGTTGGTTAGTTAGTTGAAGTAACAGAAAAAAGGAGAGAGCTTTATTGAGAGAAAGACAGAATTCAGAATAAAAAGAAAAGCCATCTATTGCACAGCAAATAACATTTTAGTACCAGAGTTAAAATGTGTTTACTTGATTGTCATTCTAAAATATTCCCTTTGAAATAAGGAGGGGCGCACTTCCTTCACTGGTTTGGAAAGTTTGGAATTAGGGCGTGCTTGCATAATTAAAAATAGCTTTCGATCTGCCTGGCTATAATGTGCAAAATACACATTAATAAGCTGTTGGGAAGCTTGAAATCTTAACTGAAAGCATTTAATAACAGCTCATGTTGATTAACATGTTTATATTTTTATTGTGACTCAAGTAAAATATATGGAACTATGGGTATGAAGTATATTTTAAAGTAATAAGTATCTGAAAAAATTGATGTCATTTTATTTCCCTTAAGTATTTTCCTCTCCTGGAAGACTATGTTCATTTCTTAGTTGACAGCTCAGAGTAAATTTTCACTTATTGTTTTAATCATAGTTATTTTCTTGAATGCATAAATGGCTATATAGGATAATTGTCTTTCCTTTGGACTCTGAATTTTTAGTTTTTTTCTCCCCTGCTGAAAAGAAACACACACACACAAACTTGATTTTAGTAACTTTTAATTTGATGTCAAAACAAAAATATATCATGTGAAGTTCTGTTTTTCAAAAATTGTTTTTGATATGATGGGAATCCTTTCTTGTCCTTCTCACCAGAGAAGAGTGGAAAGAGGGGGGGGCAGGGGAAAAAGAATGAACTCTGCCCCATACTCCACTTGTATTTATTAGGACTTACTTTTTAAGATAAATGTATTCACACAAACAACAGGATAAGGCCGATGTGTTCATGGAACACTGACCACTGAAACTGCAGGCCACACTATGACCAGGACTGTTCCAAGGAGCATAGAATTAGGTCATGTTAGAGAAGATTGCTTCTATCCATTTCCTATCTCCCCATAACCTCAATTCTGATCTCCCTAAACATATAATGCTACCAAGAATTCATTTTATCGACATATTCTCTCATATGAGAATAGCGGAAGGATTTTTAAAAATATAAAGCAATACACCAAATATTTTACTAACAAGGCCACGGAGCTTTAAAAAAACCTACAGCTGGAGGTATCTTTGCCATTTGATAACATCATAAGTGCTGTGGGGAGTGAAAGTGGGAAAGGCTTCACTGAAAAAAAATAACAGATATAAGAAAGTCATCTGCTATATATTACTAAAGCTTTAAATTATAAACACATGTAGTTATATATCTAGTCAGCAGCAATCTGGGACAAAAAGTTTTAATAATCATCTAAGTTGGTACTAATGTATTAAGAGAAAAGCCATTTTTAGATGAGCCTATTTGCTTTCCTAATAATTGAGTAACCGCCCTTTCTATAACTTTCACTTTGAAAGGCAATCCGAGCTCATTATCCAGTTATCCCGTTGCTTGTTCTTCGATTACATGCAGCAAGATTTTTGGAAGTTACCTTCTTATGCACTCAGTTAGCATCATATACTCAAAAAAAAAAAAAGATGGAAATACCAGAGGCCTTTCTTAGCTGCAGAATCATGTTCATATTCAGCTTCAGGAGTAAAACAGTGGACCTTCCTGTAGTTCAAAAATTCGCCATGATAATTAAATGCTTAAGTCTGATTTAAATTTGCTAAAAGTGTCCATGCTATGTAAACACACCGTGGCCTCTTTAACAAAAAGTACAGACTGGCAGAGGCTGAGTGACTAAGGGGTAGCATTGGCCCTCTGTGATACCTTTCTGCCACACTCCAGATTTTGATGTTTAGAGTGTGGGGCAGAATACAGCTGGCAATGTAATGAGCTCTCAGAACACTAGCCCTGGTGGAGGGAACACCTGGCCACTGCGAAGCCTTCTCTCCCTTGCTCGGTGACCCTACCCCTTTTCATATCAGAGGTGTGCCTTTGTGCGCGTGAGGTCACATCCGTGACTGGCAGGCTGGGGTTGACATTCAGATGGCATCGTCTGCCAGCAGCAGGCAGAAGTGGCTGTGCACGCTTCAGTTGCAGAGGTTGTTCCTCATTCTGAGCAGACATAGCAGCACTGAGGTGAGCCAGAAATGGTCTCCATCAACCGAGATGTATGAACACGACACAGTGTTTCACACCTTCCTGAAGTGTCTCATTAGACTATTTGGAGGAATGATTCCTAATTCTGCACTCTACCAGGAATGATGAAGCCTTGCTAGGAGTGACTGTGGCTCCGGGGTCCCATCTTCTTATGCCTCCTTTGTAAAACATAGAGTATAAAACCTGAAAACTTGAACAACAGCAACAGCAAAACAAACTAAACCTGTTCAATTAGAAAAGAAATGTCTTGCTTTTGGGAAGGGTTGTTCAAAACCAAGTTTAGCTGGCCTAAAAATAGATTGTTTTTGTGTCGTGGCTGTTTTTGGTATTCTATTAGTGAGCATGCAAAAGCCCTCAGGATCCAGAAGTTTATGGCTGATGCCTCCAGAAACACTGTCAACTGTAGAAATTCTCATGCACCCAGTTGGGGAGGCCCGAGGTTTAACCTGCCTCAATTCAGGTTTCCATGTGTCATTTGAGATACAATTGTGTGCCATGGTTCCTTCAGTGAGGTATTTATCTTTAAGTGGTCAATAAACACAAAACTAAGCTCATTTCTTCTACCATGTTACTCAAAGAGTGGGTTTTTCAAGTGATGCTTAAATAAAGGGGAACCAATCTCAAACAAAAATGGTTTTATTTATTTCTTTTTGAGGAAGGCCAACAGCTGTCACATGATCTTTGCAAGGGCTGGTTTAAAGGTGGGGTATGTGGAAAGGGAATGCCAGACACTGTTGGTGCAAAGAAAGTGCAGGCACAGTAAATGGGAAGCTTGTGAGATTTGCTCCCGAGCTAGATTTCTTTATATATTTGTTTTGATGTTCCCAGCACCGAAAGTTGTTGATTCCACTTTATTTCCCTCCCATTGATTGTTTCATCATGTTCTACCATGGCTACATAGATTTGATTAACCACTCTTTCAGTTTATTGGTAGAGAAACACTTTTGGGGCAGGGGGAGGGCATATCTATAAGTTTCCAAGGAATTTAGCAGGCCAGCAAAGAGGCCCTTTCATAGATCCAGGGGAACAAACAAGAGAGGACAGAGCAGGTTTATGTCAGGGGCCATATTTCAACAGCTCTCTGTCTCCTTTGGTAACATGTCAAAAACGCAGGTGATTTAAATTTCCTTGCACATAGAGGAATGAAGAAGTTTGGAATTTTTATGCATGATCAGGACCTGTGTTTGGGAAAATGTAAACTCATCACAGTGGAAAATGTGTTGTTTGGAGTCTGGGGGTGAAAACAAAGCTGATGGTTTTGGAGAGATTGCTGGAGCCAGATGGCCTAGTACTTCCCCAGTCTGGCGGCCCAACTGCTCCCTCCTGGATAATATACAGCCATTTGTTCGGGGATATTTACGCTAGAGCTGTTTCCATGTGAATGTTTGAACAGCATTAAAAACGAACATATTAGTCGGGATGCATTTATCGAACTCATATGGCTATACAGACAGCCTGTTGTCTGTGTGGGGGTCTTACTGGGGATGAGGACTGTTTGGATGTGACATGCGTGAATTGTTGACATAGGTTTTGGAGCAGGGAAGATTTGGTTTTAGAGAGGAATTAAAATATATATGCTTTTAGAATCAAGCTAGTGGGAAGAATGGTTGCACCCAACTCAAAGTTCTGCTGTGAAAATGAAGTGGATCCCTATCTGCAAAGGGCTTAGTTCGGTGACTGACATATATTAAGTATATAATAAATTAGCTGTTCTTATGATTTTATTATTATTGCTTGACTGAGTTGACAAAGTCAATTGTGTCTACTAATGTATTAAATGCAGTGACTATCTGAGTAAAATATCATTTATTACGTCTAGAAAAAAAGTCATATGGGATTATTTGAAAATTTAGGGTTTTTTTTGTTTTTGCCTTTTTTTTTAAAAAAAAAAACACAAGGCATTTGAATAGTGTAAGGGCTTTTAGTTCTTTGAGACAGAAGGGATGCATCAGAAAGCCCCTGCACTGGGGACGTGCTTGCCTTTTAGTCTGGGCTGTGATGTAACCGAACAGTGAATATGATATGATGCCTAACTCACTTCTGCAAACGGGCCTGCTTAGCTGCTGAGCTGGAATTACATCTTCGCAATTTGTTCGCCGGTAGCCAAGCTGCTACTTGAGGCAAAACCAGCTTTTATTTTACTCTACTATTAATGTTAGATTTCTGTTTGATACAATTGTTTATGAAATGTCAGATTTGTGGTGTTTTCTTTGGCATAGCTTAATCTTTAACTATGGTTCTTCTACCTACTAGAAGTGGGACTGTGTTAGCTAGTATTTTTTTTTTTAAATGAAAGACTGCTGGTGGGAAAATGTAATAATTGTTGTGCAGTGTGTTGATACTGAAGGCATCATGATTGCTTTTTGATTAGCTCAGTTCTAGGTAGTTTGCTGTTATTGATAGCTTATGTTTAGAAGGTATGTCTCTTTAGTTTGAAGAAAGCAGTTCTTATATTTATGATCCTTTCTCTAAGGAGACAAATAGACTTTGCTTTTTGTTTTGTATTCAGAAATAGAAGTATCATTTTCAAGGTTATTATTTTGATTTATGTGGGAAATTCAAGTTTTTGTTACCTCTCCCCCCCCTCTTGCTCCCTCCTTTTTTGCAAACCAAGAAAAATTCCTAATGAGAAAAATGCGCATTCGCACTGCTCCCTTGATCCTGATGGGGGACACAAAGAGTTAAAACTATTAGCAAAGTAAACAAAGAAAACCAAGCTCAATTCTCTGAACTTCTCTGGGCTTCCTATTGAAGTATGATCCCCGGGTATTCTCACCGTGTCGTTTTTCCCTTCTGCTGTGTGGTCTTTATTCGTAGTAAGTTCCAGTGAACTTTTAAGCCTCAGCAATATTTTGGAAAAGCCAGGGATGAACTATACTCCAAAGACGCCTTTTTCACGAGAGGCAGCATAGGCAAGCATGGGACAGAGACGGCCTGATTTCCAGAGACGTCACACATCGACTTATAATTAAGCCTTCGAAATGAGTGGCGTTTTCTTTTCAGACAGCCAAAGTTCCACTGCTGTTGTTTGGGGAGGGTGTGGAGAGGCTTTAACAATGTTTTTCTTCTTCTTTAGTTAATTATAAAAAAAAATACGGTTCAAAAGACAATCTGAAAATGAGGAGAGGATTAGCAAGAGCTTGCGTTTGTTCCTGCCTGCTTGTTATTTTCTGGTAGAGGTTGATATTTAGAGAGGAGAGACTACTGTTTCAGTAGAAAATCGGGTCTCCCAATGACAGGTTTATCTCATAGGAGCACCAGGTTTTGAAAGTCGAGAAGAAGTTATTGCTATTTACTGTTTCATGTTGCTTCCTGTCCAAGCATCCCTACTGCCTTGAGGGATTTGTTTGCCCTTGGCAGGATTAACGTAAACATTATTTTCCACTTGATACTATGTCTTTTCTTTCTATGGTCGTAAGCCTCAACTTGATTCACCCTCAACGATTTATTTAAATAATGCATTTCCATAATTTCTCTTGCTCTCTTTCCCATCTTAGTGCCCCCCCATCCTCACTTCTGATAAACACATTGATTTATTTAAGCCAGTGTTGCCTTTGTCCCTCTCTCAGCACACCACCTTCCCCCCCCAATGAGCAGACGCATGATTTACTATGGAGTATGACAACGAGCCTTCTTCTCAGTGTTCCATTGTCTGGGTCCTAAACCAGCTGTCTGTTAAAATGGTTTCACTTAAAATAGTCAATGCTGTTTATATGCCCCTGGGATCTCCCAGCTGATCCAACCTCAGCCAGCTTGCCTCAAACCCCATAGAGGCATACATTTAAATTCGGAAGAGAGGCTGAAACCCCCAGCCCCCCTTTTCCCAAATTGGTGTGAGAAGATGGCTACTCCTGGGGAAGGAGGGGGGCGTGTTATCATCTAGCTGTGCTCAAGTGTGAACTAGTCTTGCTGTGTGTGTTAAATGTACACAGTGAAGATGCTTTTAGTCAAGGAGCAAGCTGGAGGGAGAACTTGAAGGCAATGAAAAAAAAAAAAAGGAAGGCTGAAGTCTGCTTGATGTTACTCTGACATTGGAGCTCTCCAAATAGACTTATCATATCTTCCTATACCAGGTCCCATCCAAATGCTCATTTCTGAAGCCCTTATTTTCTGTGTGTTGTATATGTATATGCATGCACAGGTGTTTTCAAAATTCTTCTCAGTGTTTGAAAAATACTCTAGTTTTTTATTATTATTATTTTTATCTACAGTGTTAGGGGAGTTCTGCCTTTGAATTGCACAGGAAAAGTTGCTCCCTTAATGCAACAGTGTAGTTTACTCTAGAGACAGGAATTTTGTCCTTCCTGGCCCATGGTAGACTTCCACTCTCTTTTATTGTGGATTTCCCAGAAGCAGTAGTTCTGCCCCTGTGCATTGAGAACTCTTCTTATTCTATCCAGACCCAGGGAGAGGGAAGACAGAAACTGCAGATTCCACATCTCCCCAGAGTTCTTAATTATTTCTGAGCAAATCCAAACTCTCGGTTTCGTTTTTCTATGCTTGATTTGGAGAAAGAGTCTCTGTTCGGAATCCACTGGCAGAAGTGGAGTGGTAGCTTGCTTGGTATTTGGTAAAGAGATGAGTTACAGAGGGAGTGGGCCTGTTAACTAGCGATGCTGAGTAGCCAGGGAAATAAACGTGGGACTTCTGGGAGTCCCTGTCCTCCATCGCCTGGGGAGTCCTCAGTGGATTTGCCTTGCAGCTTGCTATTAACCAGATATGTTATTATGGCCCACTCATTTCAACTAGTTGCCTTAGTAACAACAGTGTTTATCTCATCTAGAAAGATGAAAAAACGATTCTTATATAACGTGTATGCCTGCCACCACCCTCTCCTCTAAAAAAATAACACAATTTCTTCTCCCTTCTCCTACCCCTCTTGCTCCAGTATGGAAAACATTACTAGTACCTGCACACTGACTTATTGGGTTACTTGTTTATCAAGGCAAACACTGAAGTTGAGGCAGAGCTTATGGAGTGTCTTAGGAGAACATACAAATAATTTAGTGATAATAGGATTTAGTAGAATTTCGCCATTAGAATTTTTTAGCACCATGCTTTAGGATCTGATCAGTAATTCACTGTGGTTTTTCTCCTTTTTTTCATTAATAAAAGGGATTGCAGAAAATAAAGCAGACACATATAAGTTTTCAAAAAATTTACATGTATTTATTATTTAGTTTGTGTGCTTAAGTGCACACACCCTCATGAGATCCACAGTGCATGTGTAGAGGCCAAGGAACAACTGTCAGCTCTTTCCTTCTGTCCTGTGAATCCCCAGGATTTAACTCAGGCTGCCAGGCTTGTTGGCTAACACCTTACCTGGTGAGCAGTCTCACTGGCCTCAATTTTTTGGTTTTCAGAATATTCAATGATTTTCTTTCTTTCTTTCTTTCTTTCTTTCTTTCTTTCTTTCTTTCTTTCTTTCTTTCTTTC